>NW_004524683.1:5577560-5583691 GCF_000260255.1 Octodon degus | reverse complement strand
TTAACTTATACATATTTAAATACAACCATCTTAGGTGGGTACACTTCATACAAAAGGAAACTGAAGCAAAATCAAATGGCTATTAAGCAGTCATAGATCCACTGACAAGAGGATTTATTGCAGAAGCAAATAGAAAATTCTCATAGCCCAAGTTTCAGGGGATTTACACAAGGGAAAGCCTGATAATCTGATTTATGAACAACTCAGCATTTAGGCTAAAGAACAAACTGATGAATTCTTTGGAAGAAAGTAATCATCTCAACTAATGTTATATTGCAATCATAACAATACTACCAAACTATTCAAGGAAAGTAGAAGGAAAAACAGCTCTGTGCAGTCCTCATCTACGGCCATATATAGGGGAAAATATAAATCAAATACTTCTGGCAAGTGCAAGGTCCTGAGTTCAATGCCTGGTACAAAAGAATAATAATAATGTATACATTACTAAGAAATTAAATCCAGTCATGATGAAAAATTAAAGAAACAGGACAAAACCAAGTTAGGCTTATTCATATAATACAAGGATATGGACTTATTCAAACACAAGGATAAACTTTTTTTTTTTTTTTTTGCTCCGAATGCCTTCAAGGCAGGTTGGGCTGGCTTGAGTTGTGGGGATTGAACCACAGCAACCTGAGGCTGACAGCTTTGTGGAAGCAGCCACTTAAAGAACTGAGCTAGGACCAGGCCTCCGAAGGATACACTATTTTAAAATCTATTAATTTACTACAAAATTTTTATTTCAAAAACTATAAAAGAAAAGCATTTACTATTCAGATTATTCTTTATATGCAAAGACTTTCAATGGGGACTTTAGCTTGCTAATGGATATCTAATAAAACTCTACTGCAAATAACATTTTCATGTATGAAAATTTAAAACATGATTTCATTAAAGGCAGGAGCAAGACAACAACACATACTATATTGGTTTATGCTAGAACAGAAAATTATGTTTAAAAATCAGTAGCTTAATAAAATAAAATTTCATTTTCCCTCTGCTATACTATAATACAGCATTAGCATGAGAAATGACACTGCACACACCTGCACAGTGACCCTCGCTGATGGGACAGACCAAACAAATTACAAGAAGAGAAACCATCTAGAACATGAAGCCTCACTGTCACTGCAACAGGAGTATGCACATCAAGTCTTCAGTTTTTTACCTGGATGAAAGACATCTTTTCCACTTATAGTCCACTGGCTTGACCTAGGCCCCATTTACCTGTCAAGAAGCCTTGGAAATATGAGACAGTACACAAATATTACATAACTAACAAATACAATATGCCACATCCACCAGCATCATGTTTATTCAACACTGCACTGAAGACTCTAATACATTTAGATAAAGAAATAATCTAAAAGAGAAAGATAAAATTCATCACTTTTAAGTGATAAACTTACCCACCTCTATAATAAAATTAAGAACTATAATATCTGTAAAAAGATGGCTATGAATTGTAAACTTAGACATCAATAAAACAACAGGAATGAAATTTTATTATTTACTTTTTTTATGTATTTGGTCAGACTTAGACTTATATGATCCTCCTGTTTTCAGCCTCCCCAGTGCTGGGATTCCAGCCATGTGCCACCACTCCCAGTCTTGGTGGCTGGCTCAGCGTGCCTGCGGAAGGGGTCAGCACAGTATGTGGTGCCAGGGCAGGAATGTAATTCTACAAAAAAGACTTTACAGTAGGAACTATAAGGTTCCTAGGAATAAGTCGAACAAAAATTTGTAACATATTAGTGAGAAAACATATCACTAAAAACAAATATGGGAACTAGGACCACCACCTGCATCTATATGGCTTAACTCAGAACAAAGAACTAAAGACCTGTTACTTCAACATGACCTTCCCAGTAGTTCCTTAGGAAACTGATGTCCACGAAAGTAAGGCTATAAGCATCATTATTTCCTTTGAGACCTTCACTCAAATTATTTGCCCAAACAACACACTGGTCAGTCATGAATCTGCAGAATTTTAAGATAATATCTATTCTTCATTTGGGCAAGCAGTTCCTTTCTTAGGAAAGATTCTTTTCCTTATCATCCTTTACTTTTCAAGACTTGCTTTAAATCCTTGGTCTTTGGGTCTATCAATCTTAAACTTTTATGTCACAAAATCGGTCAATTAGATTTGAAAACTGAAAGTCTTCCCTTAACACACTAGCTCCAAATCCTAAAAACATCTCCCCCTTAACTTTCTCCCTTCAGAGACACTACTGTCAAGGTGGTGGCCTCCCTCCCTGCATTAGAGCATAAACCTAGCTTTACCTGGTGTCAACAGAATATTCAGCTCTCGTGGACTTTTTCTGAGTTCTTAATGCTCTCAGAATCTACTAATATCAGGATTCCCCTTTTGCTCCCAATATGTGCTGCCACTTAGAAATAGTGTACCTATATTCTTTTGAGACCCCTTGAGCTGCCTAACACAGGTCTCTCTGACTATAGAACTGAAGTAAGCGGGTCTCAGTGTTTCCTTTTATTTAGCTCCAAAATGCTGAGTTGCTTTGTTTTTAAGGAAAACAGAATTCTTTTTAGTAATTTTTTTCACTGTCTGATTTGAAGACCTAAATGCTTGAGGGAAATCTGTCTTAATAGTTATAGTTCTAACAAGAATCCATCTTTAAACTGTTGCTATGAGTCTGTAAAAGAAAATTCCTAGGAAAGTGAACAGACATAAACCACTAAGCCTGGCTTGAGCCCAAGGATGGACATGTTCAGCTGTTTTCATCACACTAACTAGCATCCTTACAGTAAAAACTGTCCTTGGTAACTTCTCAAAATGCCATAAAACTCTCCTCAGTTCATCTCTTGTTTTCTGCCTCCACATCACTATCCTTCTAAAATTACAGATCTGTTAAGTCTTGAATTTGAGACAATTATTAGGAGCTCTAAGACACAAGGTGCACAAGTAAACCATATTTAGAGTACACCAAAAAATGTAAGACCAAGTATGGTGGCACATGTCTGTAATCCCAACACTGGGGAGGCTGAGACAGGAGGATCACTATGAGTTTGAGTTGCATAGCGAGACCCTCTACCAAATACATTTAAAAAAATGTTTTCAGAGGTTATTTTTTTAATGTATATATCAGGAAAAGAAAAACTTGTGTAAATGTTTTAATATTAAATTTATTGAGACATCATGAAATAACACAAGTTACCTTTGGCCTCTATAATTATAAGAAATGCTTAAAGTGGTAGCCATTAGCCTCCACACGTTTGTTAGTATAGCAAACTGCTGAAGTGTGTTTATGCATTTTTTTGGCTGTCTTCTGTATGACCAACATATATCAGACTTATGAACAACACTAGATTTGATTCAGCTAGATCTATGCCCTCCTAAAATTAAATCAAACTATATATAGCATATATGTATATATATATGCTTTTATATACATAATTTAAATTTAAGTTCATACTTCATGAATTTCTATTATACCCTTATTTTTCAAAATGACATAATTTTGCCAATGATATATTAGAACCACAGTGGCCATTTTGGAGAATGTTTTATATTAACAAATGTTCATTTGAAAGGTATCTGAGGGCCAGCCAAATAGCTCAGTGGATTAAAGAGCATGCAAGCAGGCGCAGGGCACCGGTGGTTCGATCCCTAGGCCTGCCATGCTGGCCCTGCCCCTGAAGTGCATTGAAATGGCAATTGAGACTGGGTGTGGTGGTGTGTGCCTGGAATCACAGCTCGTGGGAGGCTGTACACAGGAGGATCACTATGAGTCTGATCTAGTAGTGAGATCCTGAACACCCTGTGGACCCTTCCCTAAAAATACAAAAAAAAATGTATCTGAAAATGAAAAGGACCAAAATCACACACTTTTCCTGATTACGAAGACAAAAATTTTTTTAAAAATTTTATTCAGATACCTAATTCTTTTGCTTAAAAGACTTCCTAGCCAATGCAAATTTTTAAAAGTTAAGATTTAAAACTCTTAGATACCTTCACATTTTAACTCAAGATAAACAGCATTTATTTCACAATGTCCTGTCTCCTGTCCCATGTCTTCCATTACCCTGCAGTCCTGGTTCTTTTACCTATTTTCTTTCCTTTCTAACTTGCCAGGAACAAAAAGTAACTTCTTAACATTAAATTATCTTTAGAACATGCTAATACCAGATGATCGTCCTTTCAATGTCTCACATGTCCCTCAGCTGAAAGCCACTGAGAGACTCTACACTAAGTAACATGAACAGGAATTTGGAGAAGACATGAAAATCTGTAAACTCTAATGAGTCCATATATACATTGTCCTATACCAATAAATGAAGTCATTAAGCAGTGAGCTGTAAAAATAAAAAACTCTAGAAAATTGTTCTTAAGATTGCACAGTTAAATTTCGGTCTGCTTTCAAAGTTTCCCCAGTATTTTTGCCTAACTCCTAGGGAAAAAAGCCTAGAAATATTTTATTGAGATCTTGTTGGTATTTAAGTGACTCTAGGTTAAAGATATCTTTACAATATCCAGACCTTTTCTGAGAACACAGATTATTTTTTCTACCTGTCAAGCCTCCCTTGTTATTAGTTTTATTATCTAACATCTCACCTGTTACCAGCCTCCATTACCACCACCCTAAGCTCGGCTCTCTCCACACCTCATTTTACTTATTCAAGATCTTCTGACTTGTCTACCAGTACTTACTCTTTTCCCAATCCAATCTATTTTCCATACTGTAATCTAGAGTGATATTTTCAAAGTATTTGAAAGGGTAAATTTAACTTCACATTGGCACTTAAAATAATTTCATTTGCTCTACATTTAGGGTAATTACTAAAGAAAGAGTTGATCTCTTCCTACTTATTTGGCTTCAATTTATATGATGTACCTAGTTATACTTTTACTTCTTAGAATACTGTTCTTTTGGTCTTTTAGCTACTGAGACTTACAGAAATGTTCTTTCCTTCTACATATGCCCTCCCTTCCTATTTTACACAAATGGCTACTCATCTTCGGAGCCAAGGATCCTCAAGATGAACCCCTGATTCTCCTTGACCAAGTCAAATCCACAGTACAGCTGTAGTTTGGATCTCAAAGATTCATATGTTAAAATCTTATTCCCCAGTGTGGGGCCACTGGGGGGTAGAGGAAACTAAAAGGCAAGGCCTAATGGCAGATCCTTAGGTCCCTGGAAGTATGCTTTCAAGGGGAAAGTGGGACCCTGGCTTCCTCTTCTTTCTTTTGTCTTTTATCTCTCATAATGTAATATGAGATAACTAATATGTGCTGCTTTGCTATAGGCCCTGAGCAATGGGGCTATGAATCATAGACTGAAATCTACAAAACTATAAGCCAAAATTAACCGTTTCTCTTTTTCAGTTGACTGTTTCAAGTACTTGTATAGTAATAGAAAGCTAACCAACAGAATAATATCAAAGCACTACAGATAACTGGTATCTACCACATTTCCAAATATATAAGAATTTTGTTAATAACTCCCAAACCACTACTATGAAATATCAGTAAGAACAGAGATGATTTCTAGCTTTGATGAAATTTTATTCCCAGAAAAAGTTTCAATTACAATTTTTTAAGAGAGAGCAACAGTAACTGAGATCAGAGAGACAGGCCATTTTAGGTGTGACAGAAATTGCCAGCTGTCTCCCACCACCCATTTTTCCCTTCTGCATAGTGAAACTATTGCTAAGAAACAATCTTTGCATCAGGTAAGAGAATATGATTACTTCTTAGCAATCAAATTTACTGAGACTATTAACTATTAAGTGTCAATTTAAAAGGCACAGATTTTTAATAAAGAGATAAACACTTTAAATGTTCTCCACTCTCCATCATATGAAGAGGACAACAAGGCCACTCCACAAGATTTTCATTGCAAACAGAAAATAGCACGTACCTCAAAACCACTTTCAATTTAATTATTATGTGATTAAAAATTAAATTTCTATTATTTAGCTTCTGAAGTTTGGAGGTTTGTTTGTATAGCAAATACCATTACCCTGATCAGTTCAAAAACTGGTATCTTAAAGTACTAAGTCTTATCAAAAATCTAAATATGCAGTGGTGTATCAGGGGCAGGCAACAAGAGACCAGTCTTTGTTATGGTAGCTTAAATTTAATAGAATACATAATATATTAACTAGAT
>NW_004524683.1:5562008-5569495 GCF_000260255.1 Octodon degus | reverse complement strand
TTAAAGTTCAACATATCAATACTTGATGAAAAATACCTGTTCCATGCTATGCCTAAGATGTTTGATATTCAGACAGATAGTGAGGTTAAGCTTAACAACCTAAGTTGTATGGTAATAACAGTAAGCTTGTCTTCTGGATGGTTAACAACCTAAATTTGCAGACCAAATTAGAGAAAAAGGTGGGCTGCAAGGAAAGCTAACTTTTTGGCCCTAGCCTTCCAAGGTCAATTAAGACTCAGGACTTATGAGGACTTGTACTGTTATATCATATAAGTTGGTAGTGTCCCAAATTTTCTGATCAAGGAGATTATGGGGCCAAAGAGGAAAGTGAGTGATGAATTAGAGTATGCCTAAGAAGAGTCACATGGAGAGTAAATATTCTCTCAGGCTTTCACAGAGAGCACATTGGCCAAGCATTGGCCGTGACTCATCCATATGGCTGACCCTGACAAAGGTTCTACAATCTGAGGTACAGGATCTCAGGATAAATCCTGAGGGGATTTCCCTGACTTATCAGACCCAAAAGCTACAACTCTTGTTGCATAGGTCCTGATTTACCTTGGTCTTAACCATCCAGCAGAAAAGCATAAAAACGAAATATAAGAAGTAAAGCCATGCTGTTATGTTGAGCTGTAGGGGTCTCAGGTCAGCAATTTCTGACATTGCCAGTCAAGCAGAAGGCCCAATACTATTATGGGCTACTGGGCTCTTTTAGAATATTTTGCCGAGTTCACACACCTATAATACTCAAATAACGGAACTTAACCAAAAAAAGGGAATCCAGAAGAATGTCCATTTTGTATCTGTGTATTCAAAATGGTTAGGATGGATATGTAGTTACAGTCTCTTAACAAATAGAGGGATTTGTTCTTATGGTGTTTGTGAATAGGATCTTGTCAAGATCCTATTCTTGACAGGATCCTATTCACAAACACCATAGGATCAAGTCCGCATCTTGTACAGCAATTAACCACTAGGAAGAGTGTATGCAATGTGTTAATTATTGAAACTGTTCTACCAATTTGATTTGAAACTGTCTCATTGCTATTTGTTTCTCAATAAAATTATGAAAAAAAGAAAATAAATTTAAACAAAATAGTATAAAATGAATGCAGATATTGCAAAAGTGATGGGAATACTGGGTGAATAACTAAAATTTGGAGATACTATTTTGTTAGTTATAACTAGAAGTAATAACTAATTTCTTTCTCATACCCTCACATATTCAGTAATTAATAAATCCGAATTAATAGTCCAAAGTACAAATATTTGGAAGAAGACATTCAGGCAGACCATACCACTTTGCACAGATACCAAAATAGTGGTATTCTACGATGGGACAAATCGTTTTGCACTTTTTATTTAGATGAATCTTAGGCTGTGGTCTAAAATCCAGAATAATTGTCATTCTATAGTTATTTCTACATACCTTATAATCCTTAGGTCGGCAGCAGCCAAGGTGAGAATGATCTGAAAAAAAGAGTATACAAAAGAATAAATGACAGTATAAATGTTGTACCAAAAGGGAAAAATTGTCTACAGCCATATCACACCACCCTGAGCACACCTGCTCTCATCAAAAGGGAGAAACTAGTTTCATCTATGGCTTTTGTTACTATCACTTTCTATAATTAGAATTCATATGGCAGACTTTAGAAATACTTCAAAAGTGTTCAATGTTACATAAAAAAGATAATCAGTCAAGAAGTTAACTTGTATCAACTCTTTAGGGCCGAAAGGATTTCACAAATGCTATTTTCACTAAAGTAGGAGGTATCTTAATAGAGTCAGGAATAATTTTCATTTGAAACATCAACTTGAGTAGGATTTTGCTGATAAATTAGTCACTGATAAAACAGTATTTGAACTTGTAGATTTGAGAGATTTTATGAAATAACATCTGCTCTTATTCCTGGGGTTCATGCTAGAATTTCACCTAGCTTCAGATGGTATTAGTATAACATAGCGTACAGATACTGCTGACAAATAGATATGCACTGTACGTGTGAGCCCTTCTACTGACTATCTGACATTGGAACTTAACTTGTAAGTCAAGATTCCTAACCTTGCACTTCTTTCATAATATAGTTTTAAAGACCATGAAACATAAACTAAGCAAATGTTGACATCATAAAACTAAAATAAAACTAATGGCATGGAAATGAATGTTAGCTGCTATTGCTAACACATCAGTCTATATCACTAACATCAAATTCTACCTGGGGAGACAGCTCAGTGGCATAAATATCTGCTTAGCAAGTTCAAGGTTCTGAATTTGATTCCCAGTACAAAAAAATGTTTTTTAAATAAAAAAGTAAATATCAAATTCTAACTCAAAAACATGTTCAATTTCTAATTCTGCCACTACATATATTTTTGAAGTTGTTATATTGAAGTTGTTAATTGGTGTTTCACTCCTTATTTTAATAATATGAAAGCAATGTTCACCCTATCTCAGACAGTCAAAGTGAGCACCTATTAAATTATATCATTTGTGGGCTGGGGAGATAGCTCAGTAGGATAAGTGCTTGCCTGGAAAGCTCAAGGGCCTAAGTTCAATCCCTAGTTCCAAAGGAAAATACAAAACAAAACATTGCATCAGTTGTAAAAGGCTCTGGCACAATATTTGTCACATGCTGGATTGTAAATATAATTCTATATATCTCCATAAAATGATAATCACTATGTATATATGCAGATTTGGGGTTTTATTAATTAATCAACTTTTAGGAAATAATTTTTAAATATAATATTTGTAGTAAAAAATCATAATCATAACTTGTAACTTTCCTTCTTCATTTATACATTCTAGTCAAAACACTGTAAGATTGTATATTTTACTTTCCCAAAGTCTTATCCAGAAAAATATTATTATATCAACAGAGGTCCAGGAGAGTCAGGTCCAAGGTGCTTGTTTTCTAGGTACCCTGAGTTATCCTAAAAGCCAGCTGAAATATCAGTGTTTTCACACTGCTCAACTTCTTCACTTTATATCAGTAAAAGTCAATTTACTTCTACTGCTTTGTACAATTAAAAATAAAGTAACTCCAGCCCCACTTCTTCTCTTCTCAATAATCCAATGTATAAAACTCAAATAAAATCAAAGGGATTAATATAGCTGAAGAAATAAAATAATGAGAACATTGTTTAGCTTAATTATCCAAAAATTCTAACTTTGAAGATTATGATAAGAATTCTGGAAGTGGCACACATTCTCTAGAAGCTAGTATTACATTAAAAATTTCAATGTGTTAAAACACTGGCATGTCTTCTGCATTTTATAAACTACTTATAAGCCTAGCCTAACTTGAACATACATATACATATATATATATGTATAATTTTATGTATATAATTATGTATATAATTTTATTTTTACAAATTTAGCCATTATTTTTATCTGAGGTTTCCCAATGTTCACATGTATACACTCTCTCACCAACACTGAGGAACCAATGAGACTGAAATGCAGGAGATAATGGAAATAACAGTCATGTCCCACAGCTATGAAGTAGTTATAGATTTTGATTAAGTTATACAAAGTTGAATAACAGCAATGTAAAGGAATAGGATAAAGTCAGAATAGTACAATTAATTATATAAAAAGTGATATTAGAGGGCAATCCCTCAGAGTTGAGGGCAATTAGAGAAGGTTTATAAAGATGGAATAACGAGCCAGGCATAATAAATGGGCTCTATTTAAGAAAAGGTTCAAGGAAAAGAAAGAACTAACCAGATTTTGCATGTGTGATCTCAGACAACTTTAAACCTTAAGGGTCCTTGTCCACAAAATGGAAATAATAATCTCAATTTCATGAGGTTGCTGTAATTAATTAATATGATACACAGAATTTAGAATTGTAGTATGAAAAACATATTTCATAAATGTTAGCTATTATTTCACTCTCCAAAAATTTCATGAAATAGATGCTATGGACTAAACATCAGATTCTCTACTTCAAGATTTGTATTTAGTAATGTTTGAAGAAAGGGTAAAGAAGAAGTCATAAAAGTGGGCCCTCATGATGGGACAAAGCCTTTAGAAGAGGTCATGTATACAACACAACATGGTAGATACCTACACACCAAGAGAAGAAACCTCAAAATAAAACCTACCTTGTGAACACCTTGATCTAAAGGCTACCACAAAACAGGGACCCTATTTATCACAGGCTAGAAGAGTAATAATCACCAAAGAAAAAAAGAGGTGGTTGCTAAGTACATGAATACACATTCAATGCCATTAGTCATTAGCAAAATGCAAATTAAAAGAATCAGATAGGACTATACATCCACTACTACAACGATTTTAAAAGAAATAAAAAAATGTCAAGTACATGGAGGACCTAGAACACTCATACAGTGCTGGTGGGAATATAAAAATAGTTCAGTCACTTTGGAAAAGAGTAGCTAATTTACAAAATTTACCATAAGAAAGGATTCCACTCCTAGGTATCTATGCAAGAGAAAGCAAATAGATCTGTGCAGAGACTATAATACAAAAGTTGACAATAGCTTTCTTAATAATAGCAAAAAGGATCAAACAATCCAGGGGCTGAAAGAGAGGATACAGTTGACTGGAAATGTGCATGCAAAGATCTTGGGACTATGGGAATGTTCTAAAATTTGTTCTGGTGATTTAACAGCAATTCAAATTTATTAAAAATCATTTAATTGTACCTTAAAAAGGGAAATTTCTCAGTATACAAATTATAGTTAAATAAAGCTGTTAAAATGGTGAATAAAAAATAAGTAAACCAAATAAAGAAGTAAGCCTTGAAGTGATGTATTTACTTGGCACCTCTGTAAAAGAAATCCAAAGAGGGACACATTTAGATAAAACTCAAGACAAATGAAATATTTTGCCAATAAATATGCATATGAAGATTACACGGTATTTTATTCATGATTTATTTAATTTAATTTTTCAATGTATCTAGTACGGGGTCTACAGGGTCTACAGGGTCTCACTAGGTAGATCGGACTCATAGCCTCCCAAGCACTGGGATTACAGGTGCATGCCACCATGCCCAGTCTCAGTCTCCCTCTCAGCACACCCCGGGGCAGGGCACGGCACACCAGGGATCAAAGCCAGGCCACTGTGATCTGCCTAAGTAGGTGCTTTAGTCTGTTGAGCTATCTGGCCGGCTCATGCTAGCATCAAAATATACCATTCAGTCTTATCTACTCAAAAATGACATATAGGAATTTAAATGTTATCTCTAATTTTATTTTACAAATGTAACTATCAAAGGAATCAGTGCAAGCTCGTAAAAAATTACAATCTTACATGCAAATGAAAATCAAAAAAGAATCTTCATATGAAGAGAACAAGAAATATTTTCTCAAAGGGAGGAGTAGTCTCACATCTTTCTTGAATTCTTAGGTAAATAAAAAGGTCAAGATGAGATGATACCATTGATTTCCACTTGAAATATAAACCAAAAAAAAAAAAAAAAATTGAGTAAATGAACCTTCCTAACTCTTGAATTGCAAGGGATACTGAATTTCTTCAAAAGGAATGCACAAATTATAACTAGAATTAAGTGCCATGACAATTCCAAGTAAAGACAAAGTTCTTTAATAAAAATAGAAGAAGTTTTAGAAATCTGGTGGAAAAAGAAGAAACTTGGGGCTAGATCGAGCATTATCATTTTGTAGTTCTCCATTATGTCCCTTAACTTTGCTACGCCTTTGCCATTTTTCTCAATTAAATTTTGTATGTATGTATGTATTTATTTATTTGGTTCAGGGTCTCGCTATGCAGCTCTTACTCGTAGTGATTTTCCTGTCTCAGCCTCCCCAGCATTAGGATTACAAATGTGTGCCAGTATGCTCAATTTCAGTTGCCAGTGCGGCATGTGCTTGCTAGGCAGGTGTTTAGATCACCAAGCTCTCTCCCTAGCCCCTCTCAATTAAATTTAATTAAACCTTTGACAAACAATTCTTCTGAAAGCTAAATGGATCAATGCTGGTGAAAACACCACCCTACAACTTATATATTATTAGTCAAAATAATTTGGCAAGAGATGTTCAAGAAAAATATCTATTAATGTAAGATTACAAACAAAAATTCATTATGTTTAAGAAACTAGCTTAAAAAGTTTCCATATATGTAATTAGCAGTAAAAGCCTGAAACAAAAATGGTTTGGCTTCTATCCAACTGCACCACCCAAATAGTCAAAAGAATTGGGGCAGTAAAAGAAGAAAAGGAAAATTTTTTACAGTACAAAGCAAACTAATAAATGTACTATGAGAAATAGAGTTTTAAAAAGTTACTATTTGGCAAGCCTCACAGTAATGTTCTGTGTCAGGCCACTATCATTCATGTGTACTGAAGAGGTCAAAATTAAGGTATAATAGGATAGTGCACAACTCAAATATCTCCCCATAAGTAGCACCGAAATACTGGAGAAATGTGACCAAATAGCTTTAACCAAGTGAGCAAACTTAACCAGTAGCAAAGCAAGACCATGTATTTTCTGATTTGCACTGAGAATAACATATCACTTCCGTTGTATTCTGGGAAAAAATGAATCACCTAAGTCTAATCATGAGGAAAAAAAATCAAACAAAACAAATCAGGGGGCAGTATACAAAACTGACCTATACTATTCAAAATTAAAACTGCCATTAAAAAGGAAGAAACAGGGGCTGGGAAGATAGCACAATAGAATAAGTGCTTGCCATGCAAGTGCAAGGGCCTGAGTTCAATCCCTGGTTCTGCCAAAAAAATAAAAGAAGAAACTTTAAGAAATTGATCCATACTAAATAAGAAATGAAGAAATGACAGCTGAACACTGCCATGAATTTCTTTTGATACAAAGATATTGTTAGGACAACTGGAAAAATCTGATTTCGGTTTACAGATTAATCACTATGATTATGCCATATCAACTTTACTACTTTTGGTAATTATATCACAAAAGGAAATACCTATATTAGTCTGCTTAGGCCATCATAATAAAACATAGAGGGCCAGGGATATAGTTCTGAGTTCGATCCCTGATACCATTAAAAAAAAACTAAAACATAATAAAACATAGAATTGGTGGCTCTAAACAGTAGAAATTTATTTCCCACAGCTCCAAAGCTCAAAGTTGGAAATCAAGTGTGCTAGTATGGTTGGGTTCTAGAGAAATCATTTTTCCTAGTTTCCAGATGGCTGCCTTCTAGTTGAGTCCCTTTGCTGCAAGGCCATCCTTCCATTATGAGGGCTCCACACATGATTTCAGTTAAACCTAATCATCTTCCATAGGCCTATGGTTTCCAAACAGTATCACATTGGCTGTTAGGGTATCAGCATACAAATTTAATATGTAATAATAGCCTTCTCAAAAGTTGATACATAGACATATGCACTGGTAGAAGAGCTGACAAACAAAGGGAAAATTAAAAAAATAAAAAGACAGCAACTATTACTATTTGTGGATCCTGAATGAAAGTTATATGGAGAATGCTTCATACTACAGTCTAATTTTGTTAA
>NW_004524683.1:5559806-5561908 GCF_000260255.1 Octodon degus | reverse complement strand
TAATCAATTCACAGAATTTTAATAGCAAGTACTATATATTTGTTTTTTCTATATCCTGAAATGAAATACACTGAAAATGTTATATGTACTTACAAAACTTTACAGATACTTTGAGAAAAAAAAATTCTCCAAATCTAGTCTGAGAAATGAAAGATAAGTGATATAATATATACTTTAATATATAAATAATCACCAGGGAGAGCTCAGCACCTTAAGTGCCTACCTGGCAAGCACAAGGTTCTGAAGTCTGACTCCTGGTATTAAAAACAAACAAACAAACAAACAAACAAACAAACAAACAAACACAGGGCCGGCCAAATAGCTCTGCGGATTAAAGCACCTGTAAGCAGGTGCAGGGGCCTGGGATTCAATCCCCAGGCCTGCTGTGCCAGCCCCACCCCCGGAATGCAATGAGATGGCAGTTGAGACTGGGCAAGGTGGCACGTGCCTGTAATCCCAGCTCTTGGGAGGCTATAAACAGGTGGATCACTAGAGTCCGATCTAGTAGTGAGACCCTGTATACCCTGTAGACTTTTTCCTAAAATACAAAAAACAAACAAGAACACTCAAGCATGGCTAGTTTAGAAAACAAGTAAATGCTTGTACTTGATTATAAACCAAGTTTTGAATTAAAAATCTAAGAAGTTCAAAAACTGTTCCATATAGGAAGCCAGGGTTATACCTTCTTATGTATAACACTCTTAATAAAACACAGTATTTTTACTACATTTATGGTGTATTTTAAAACAATGAAAAATGTGTTTTATGTAGACAACTTCTAGACTCTAATAATTATCTATTTTTCTGATGGTACCAGGGATTGAACTCGGGACCTTGTGCTTGCTAGACAGGCACTTATGTCTGCTGAGCTATATCCCTGGCAATAATTATCCATTTTTCTCACCACAATAATATTTGGTGAGACAGCTAAAAGCCATGTGCCATGTGAGAGAGCTTTTCACTGTTTGGAATTGTCCTACTCTTTACAGAATATCTATCCTCCGATCTATCCTCGGCTTACTCGTTACCACTTCCCCTAATTAAATGTATGGTGTCCCATGAATTCCACTTAGAGAATCCCCACTAAGACTGAGTGTATTAAGTGAATACTATCTATTTCCCATATGGAACTACACATGGAAGAAAAGAAGCCAGTGATCTAGGGTGGAGTAACAGAAGAATAGCAAAGAAATAAGATAAAGACCAGAAGTATCTATGAAAATAGCAGATTATTATGCATCTGGGATAAAGAGTGTTGAGTTTTGCTAAAAGAAAAGATAAAAACTAGCCAGATTTTAGTAATGCATTTTTAAGACTATCATCCAAATAAAGCATTTTATAATGATAATAAAGCAAATTATAATGATTTCTATTTTGATAGGGAGATAAGAGAATAAATTTAGGCTTCCAGCTACCCTGTGCTAGTGGGACCTACTGGAGCCAGCCCAGGCGCACCATGGGTGAGACCCTCTTCCACCCCCTTGGGATGCCACCGACCACTCCGCAGCACCTTTGCCACCCTGGCCGCCAAGTAGGAATTTCTGCTGTGTTCCAGGAAACCCCAGACCCAGTCCTAGCCCAGGCCTGTTGAGTGTGTGGGAGAGCTTTCAGGCTACCCTGTGCTGGTGGGACCTACTGGTCCCAGCCCAGGCGCAGCGTGGGTGAGACCCCCTTCCACCCCCTTGGGACGCCCCTCATGACTCCATATTACGGCCCCACCCCCGCCTGCGAAGTAGGAATTTCTGCCGTGTTCTGGGAACCCCCAGATCCATTCGTAGCCTGGGTCCGGTGAGTATGTGGGAGAGCTGCCTCTCCCCGCTACTTCACCTTGTCCCTTCCAGACTCAGCTCAGGCCTGGCATACAGGCCTGGATGAAACCCTGCAGCTGCAATCCCTGCAGAGAATGTAGGGGACAGAACCACCCAGCTAGTCCAGGAGCAGAAAATCTTGCCAGAGGGGCACAACAGGTTCAACCCCAAGGGCAGCAACAGGAAAGAGCGGAGCACAGCAGCCAGATCCAAGCCAGGCACAGCTGGATAAATCCAAACTTTGTAAATCTGCACCTGAACTTCAGTAGGTGCTAAGGTTATAACTGCAACAAA
>NW_004524683.1:5550354-5558059 GCF_000260255.1 Octodon degus | reverse complement strand
TCCAAAGAAATGGCTATACTGTAGTTACTTTCCATTGTCTTTTATATAAAGCTCATTTTCTATATCTATAAATTAATTCTAATAGAGAAAATATTGTAAAATCTGTTTCTAATTTTATATAATTTGCTATTGCAGATTTAAAATGCTTATTATCACATTTATCTCTATTAGTGCTAAAAAAACAAAGCAAGCAAGCATGAACTCTGCATGGTCTCAAAAAAAGATGTTCTATTTTTTTCCTTTAGTGACAGTTCTTGTTTTTTTTTTTGGCGGAACGGGATTGAACTCAGGCCCTTGCGCTTGCCAGGGAAGCACTTATTCCACCTACCCATCTCCCTGGTCCTATTTTTTTTTTAAAGAGATTATAAACTGTAGAGAGAGCTCACTCTAATGATTCTATTTTTCTTTCACTCTATCTCATTTTTCTTTGTCAATGATTTTCCAGGTGTGTAGTAAATTAACTTTAAAGGCTACAAGTCAGTATTGCTGTACTTGGAAAAGTCTCCAAATACTAATATTCAACTGTCCTTTACTGTACTATTTAAACTTTTTTATAAAAATTCTAAACTTAAGAATAATTTTATAGAGCCATACAGACTGGGGCTAAATATAGAAATTTTTTACAAATTAAATGTAAAGAACATTATCTTTTAAGAAATATAAGTAATTATTATAATTATATTAACAGGCGCTAGATATTTTCTAAGCGCTTATGTTACATCATTCTATATGGCAATATTTCCTTCGTTATGTTCATTCTTTAATAAAGCAATCATCAAAGTAGTTAAGATTACCTTTCCAAGAATGCCAAGATGTATACATAAGTGACAGAGCAAGTATTCAAACAGTATTCAGGTATATCTAACTAGATGTCCCAAGCCAGCAGTCCCTGTCCTTTTTGGTACCAGAGACTGGTTTTGTGAAAGACAGTCTGTCCTGGAGGAAGTGGGGTATAGGTTAGGGAGTGAGATTCGCCGCAAAGGAGAAGGTAACCTAGATCCCTAGGAAGTTCATGGTACTGTTCATGCTCCTATGGGAATCTTTCTTTTTCCTAATATGAAGTTGTTTTTTAAAAGAGAATACAAAATAGTAGTAAAATTTAGAAATCATACAGAGTTTCACTAAACAAAATATATGAATTCGACAGTATTTATTGTACTGCATCAAGTTGTTTTCAACTTAGTTGCTGAGATCACTTCACCTCCTGGGTATTTTTCCAGAAGAACTGAAAACATCATCCCACAGCGATTTATGGGCACCCATGATTACAGCAGTGCAATCTGTCATAGCTATATCCTATGAGAATCTTATGCTACCAATGATCTAACAGTAGCTTGAGCTCAAGTGTTGATGCAAGCTGTGGGCGTGGCCGCATATGCAGCTGTCTATGCAGATGAGCACCACTGGCTTCCCATCCTGCTATGACAGACAAGAATCTGGTCCTTGGCCCTGGGTTTGGGGTGCCCTGCTCACACCAACAAACTCCAAATTCTTTCCCATGTGGTTTTCCTAAGTCCCCTTTACAAACTAACACATTTTGGTGAGAAAAGGATTTCAAAGACAAATAAGCTTAGAAAATTCTGAGTAGTAGAAAATTAGTCATATTATTTTTTTCCTGGAAGGTATCATAATCTTAGCATACTAAAAATATTCAGAATCTTAAAGAAGCATATGGTTAGAGGCAACATATACATTCTGCTATTTTTAGGGAGCCCCCATAAGGGTATCCTACACATTGTAAAAAAAAAAATTGTATCATGTTGTCAAATGGTTCATCAAAGATTGTTTTTATTAACTGATACTACGGTAAAAGACTCAACTACCTAAAGAAGAAAGCAATGCCAAGCTTACCATTGTGCATCCTGGACCACCCATCTCTTTCACAGTCTCTGCCAGATGGTCCATATAGAGGATCAGTCCTGGGACTTGGGGGATCAACCTAGAAGAAGCAGGATTCTCAATGTAAAAGAAGAGCCTACGTGGTTAGTCCTACAAACTCATAACACCAGGAAACTAACTGAAGCACATATACTATGAAACAGGTTAAAAAAAAAAACAACAGTTCTGGTTTCTCCACATTCTCACAGACATCTATTATTTTCTTGGTTTTGTTGGAGGTCTTCTGGTACTTTATTTAATTTGTGGTACTGGGGATATAACCCAAGGCCTCATGCATGCTAGGAAAGCCCTACTGAGCAGTGCCATCAGCCCTGTTTTGTATTTTTTATAGCTGTCTTAGCGTAAAGTGATGTGTCATTGTGGTTTTGATTGGTATTTCACAAATAACTAATGACATTGAATAACTTTCCATGTATTTATGTATCTTATTTAGAGAAATGTATCCTTAAGGCCTCTGCCCATTTTATAATCTAGTGTTTTTGTTCTTGAGTTGTAGGAATTCTGTATATTTTAACAAAATTACTCGTCACATATATGACTTGCAAGGATTTTCACTTATTGCATGGATTGCTTTTTCACACTTTTTTGTACTTCTTCCTCTATGAAGTCAACATTGTTCTTGCTCATTTTTTGACTGGGTCTTTAATTTTAGGTGGTTTAATATTTTTGAGTTCTTTGTTATGTATATTCTAGGTATTAGTCTTCTTTCTGAGAAGTAGTGGCAATAATATTTTCCCATTCTGTAGGTTTTCTTTTTCATTTTAGTGATTGATTTATTTTTATAGTTACAGAAGCTTTACAGTATAACACCATTTTTAAAAAATTGTGGTTGCCATGTCTTGGCAGTTGAGGTACTATTTAGAAATTCTTTTCCACGCCTATCTTGTGAAACGTTTACCCATTTTCTCTTCCAGTAGGCTTAAAATGTTTTCATGTTTAGCTTTGATCCATCTTGATTTTAATTTAGTATATGTTAAGAGATCAGGGTCCAGTTTTCAATCTTGTGCAAAGAGATGACCAGTTTTCCCAGCACTACTTGTTGAATGGGCCATCTTTCCTGAAACATGTTTTGGGCCCATTTGTCAAAGATCAAATAGCTGAATGTGTCTGTTGAAGTTTCTATATCTTCTGTTCCACTGATCCATGGATCAGACTGTGTTCAAGTACAATACCATTTTTAGCACTATTGTCTTGTAATATAGCTCAAAATCAAGTACTGCAAGGCCTTCTGCTTTGCTCTTGTTGCCCCAAATTACTTTTGTTATTCTGGGTCTCTCCCGGCTCCATATGAATTTTAAGATTACTTTCTCTAGATATGTAAAGTATGCTATTTCTATTTTGATTGGGACTATCTTGAATCTGTTTAACTTGAGAGAATGACTATTTTGACAATACTGATTGTGCCTTTCTAGGAGCAGGGGACATCTTTCCATTTTCTTATGTCCTGTTCCATCTCCTCTGTCAGACGATTATACTTTCCTTTGCAGTGGCCTTTACTTCCTTGTTAATTGCTAAATAACTCATTTTTCTTGAAACTACTCTGAGTTGTATTATTTTCACAATTTCCTTTTCTTCCAGTTCATTATTGGTATACACAAAGTGCTAATGATTTCTGTGTGTTGATCTTGTATCCTGCTACCTTGCTGAAATTGGTTATTAATTCTATAAGTTTTTTGGTGGTGTTCTTTGGGTCTTCTATATAGAGTACCATGTCATCTTCAAATGATAATTGGAATTTGTCCATTATGTATCCCTTTTCTTTCTCTTACCTAATTGGTCTGGCTGTTTCAAGCATGATGTTCAATAGAGGAGGTGATAGTGGACATCCTTGTCTTTTCACTGATTTTAAAAGAAATACTTTTAGTTTTTCTCCACGTGGTATGATGCTGGCTATTGGTTTGTCATAACTTTTATCAGATTCAGGTATGGTCCTTTTATCATACCTGTTTTTTTTCAGGATTTTTATTTTCATCAAGGGAGGCTGGATTTGTCAAAAGCCTTTTCTGTACCTACTGATATTATCATATGGTTTTTGACCTTGTTCCTGTTTATGTATTTCATTTATAGTGGTATCTCAGTTCACAAACTCAATTCTATCCACCGTTCTGGTCACAAGTGGAACTGGACAAGAACCAAATCAGATGTTCACATAAGGCCAACACTGAACTTAACCACTGAATTTTATTTGGTTCCTGTCCAACTTGGCTTGGGGATAGAATTGCAGAAAAAATCAAATCTGTGACCTGAGGTACCATTCTATTGACTTAGGTATGTTGAACCATTCTTAAATCTCTGTGAAGAAATCTACTTGTTTATGATGTATGATCTTCTTGATATTGTACTGCATTTTGTTTGCTAATATCTTATTGAGGATTTTACATCTACATTCATTAAGGAGATTGGTCTGTAGTTTTCTTTGAGTCTTGATCCTTTTGGGGATCTGGATTCCATAAATGAATTTGGAAGCACTCCAATTCTTTCAATTTCTTTCACACATTTGAGGTGTACTGGTGATGTAACATCCTTAGACTATGTAAAATTCAGCAATGAAGCCATCAGGTCCTAGGTTTTCCTTAGTTGGTAGATTCTTTATTATTGTGTCAATTTCATTGCTTATTATTGGATTGTTAGGCATATTTATGTCTTCTTGGGTTTCAGTAGTTTGTGTGTATAGGACTCTATTCATTTCTTCAAAATATGCTAATCTATTAGAACATAATTTTTAGAAAAAGTATCATATGCTGAAGTAGCTACTATCTTCTGGATCTTGACAGTGTCTTCTATAACTTATTTTCTTTTATATTTCTAGTTATACTGATGTCAGTCTTTTTTTTTTCTTTCTTCTCGTGTTAAGACTGGCTAAGTGTTCTTTTCTATTTTATTTCTCTCAAGGAGAGAGAAATTCATTGAATTTTTTAAATGTCCTTTTTACTTTCAATTTCATTGATTTCCATTCTCACCTTCATAATTTCCTTCCTTAATTTCAGTTTGGGGCTAGTTTGTTGTTTTTCAAGTATCTTCAGATTTCTCATAAAGTTATTTACACTAGTACCTCAGTTTACAAATTTAATTCTTTCCAAGACACTGTTTGCAAACCAAATTGGATGAAAACCAAATCAAATTCAATGGTTAGCTTCAATGTTCACTATATGGGGAAATCTGATTGTTACCATTCAATTCAGTTGGCAACCAGAATCCTGGAAAGAAGTAAGTTTGTAAATGGAGTTACTACTGTTTGGGGGCTTGTTGTTTTCCAAATGTGACCACTGATTGTCATGATCTTTTCTCTTAGAAGTGCTTTCATAGCATGTCAGGGGTTTTGATGAGTTACACTGTCATTTTCATTAACTTTTAGAAAAATTTAAAATTTCTTCTTTGGGCCATGTACAGCTGCTGCTCGAAGATAAACCCTCTGTGGAGCACCATGGTCATCGGAGGCTATGCAGATGGAGAGGGCTTCCTCAGTTATGTGGACATGCTCAGTGTAGCCTATGAAGCCCCATCGCTGGCCACTGGTTATGGTGTATACTTGGCTCAGCCTCTGCTTCAAGAAGTTGTGGAGAAGCAGCCAGTGCTGAGCCAGACCGAGGCTCGAGAGCTAGAAGAATGCTGCATGCGAGTGCTGTACTATCGAGATGCCCGTTAATTGAACTGGTTTGAAATTGCCACTGCAACTGAAAAAGGTGTGGAAATAGAGGGACCGCTGTCTGGAGAGACAAACTGGGATACTGCCCATATGATCAGTGGCTTTTAATGACATAGAGATGCATTACCTGGAACTGAAGTTGCATCCTTTAAGATGGCTGGTTCAAAGGTAGACTTTTGTAAAATAAAGTGGTTCTTCAAAGTGGAAAAAAATAAATAAATAAAATTTCTTGATTTCTTCTGCGACCCATTGATTGTTTAGAAATAGGATGTTAATTTTCCAAGAGCTTCTGCTTTTTCCAAAATTTCTTCTGTTGCAGATTTCTACTTTTAATGCACAATGGTGTCACAGTATGCATGAGGTAATTTCAATCCTTTTTTATTTAAGCTGGTTTTGTGTTCTATTTTGCAAAAAGTACCATGTACTGCTCAAAAGAATATATATTTTGTTGTAGAAGGGTGGAATTCTCTGTATATATCTAGTAAATCCATACGCTCAAGAATATGATTCAGCTCTGTTATCTCTTTACTGGTTTTCAATTTAGTTGATCTGTCTCTTGCAAAAGTGGTGTATTAAAATTCTCTACTATAACTGTGCTAGCACTTATTTGATCTTTTAATTTCAGCAGTTTCATTTTATGAAGATATGTGATGCAGTATTTGTTGCATATATTTTATCCATGTTATCTCCTCCTGTTCCATTAGCTAATATATAGTGATTTTCTTCATCTCTTCTAATCAGTTTCAGCTTGAAGTTTACCATGTTTGATATTAGAATTGTTACCCCTGCAATTAATGGGAGTCCTGCTTTTGGAGTCCTGTTGTATGAAATGCTACTTTCCATCCTTTAATTTTTAGTCTATGCATATTGTCTTATTTTTCTCTCATTGCTGAGACAAAATACCTGACATCCAAAGTTAATGGAGGAAAGGTTTATTTAGTTCAGTTTGTGAATGATTTTAGTCTCTACTTGGCTGGACCCCAAGGCTGGGGGGTAACACTGTAAGGCAGCAGAAGACAGCAAAAGCAACAAGCAGAGAGGGGAGGGCAAGTCTTTTTCTGCCCCTTATATTATGTACAAGCTAAACACTTTAGGGTGGATGTAGCACTTAAACCTTTAATCCAAAAATTGGGATTGGATCATGAATCAATCCCAACTCTAGATTCAGCCACCTTTATAAAGCCTGCTCCCCAGTTCCTATGATTGCATGAGGCTTTGGGGGAACATCTAACACAAACAATAACATATATCTTCTTGGATTAGTTGAGTTTCTTGAAGGCAAGACTGTTGGATTTTGTTTTTTGATTCAGTTTGCCAATCTATGTCTTTTAATTCAAGAGTTATGGTTGTTAAGAAAGAGTTAACACATTGCTGAAATGTGTTGATTGTTTACTATTATTGCTAATGATTATAATGATCATTTACTACCATGGATAATCTGCTTTACTTTTTCATTTCTCTCTCTCTCTCTCTCTCTCTCTCTCTCTCTCTCTCTCTCTCGGATTATTTGAGCTTTCCATAATAATTATCTTATTCTCCGTACCAGATATTCTGTCTCTGCATTAATCATTTTTGCAACTTTTAAATTCTATGTATTTTTTTAAGTTCAGGTTTTTTTTTTTCATGTATTTGGTTGTTGCAGGGTCTCACTATGTATCTCAGACTTGTGGTGATCCTCCTGTTTTCATTTTCCCCAGCACTGGGACTACTGGCATGTATCACTACACTCGAACTCTGGCTGGCTCAGCCTGCCCTAGAGGTGTGGCTGGTGTGGCATGTGGCACCTGGGGATCGCTTGCCTAAGCTTGCCTAAGCAGGCACTTTAATCTGCTGAGCTATCTTGCCAGCCCAACTTCAAGTATTTCTGTCAGACACCTTTTTGAGGATTCCCTATCTTTGTCGACTCTGTAAAAATATGGAGCATCTTATGAATTTATATGTCATGCTTGTGCAGGGGCCATGCTAATAATCTTTTCTGTATCATTCCAATTTAGTGTATATGCTGCTGACACTAGGACACTTTCTTTTCAATTTAATTTGTAGCTGTAGGGAAACAAAATTAAAGTTTTTCTAACGTGCAAGGAAAACATTATGTGAATATGTTCAAACAACAAAAAAGTGACTAAAACTTATAATTAAATTCATCAGAAATAAAATATA
>NW_004524683.1:5521250-5549809 GCF_000260255.1 Octodon degus | reverse complement strand
CATTAAATATTTTCATTATTTTGAAATCTTTTGGTAAAGAGTTCTTTTAATGTAAAAAATTTAAAAACTTAGAAAACTATAAAAATTCTGATAATCCTTTTCAAAAAATATTTTGTTCACAGATCCTTAAAATTTAGCCAAATTCTATTTGAATATCAGAAGGGACATGAGGCTTTAAACTTCAGCCGTATCAAAAGCAGGTTTCTGTACAGGAAGATTAGAATTATGCTACCCTGAAGTCCATGATCTCCACTTCCAAAGGCTTTTCCATACATCACCATCAAATCATAGTTTTCTTCAAAGAGATATACAAAGCTTTCCAAAGGACATAATTTCAAAGGAAACTTACTTTCCATTACAATATTTTAAAAGGAAAGAGTAAGTGGGAGTCTTCCTTTCCATAAAGAATATTTGGTTCTCTCCTAAAATTCTACTCTGTTAATGTCAATTATAACCAAAGTGAATTTGTAGAGTTATTACACTTTCCACTGTGTAAGAGGAAGAAAAATGGGTACATAGATGATTTAATATGGCTTTCATAATGGAGCTCGATCTCTGTCAGGTTCAAAGAATGAATAAAGCAAACTGTATCAGTTTTAAGTAAATTTTCCATTTCATTGGAAAACTTGCTTACATTTACTTTAAATTACTAGAAAACCATTCAGGTAGGAAAATTAATGATATAAGCCAGAAATTTAATGACATTTCAGAATAGTATTTTAGCAGAATAGGTTTGACCAGTTTCAACTGCAAATGTTTAAGAGAATACATACATGTCTAATTACAAATGGTGGTTTATCTGTTTCTTTTTTGAATTCATAGGGTCCTAAATTTAAATGGGCCAGCCTCCGCCTGGTGTCTTCAGATAGTTCACACATGCGTCTCTTTGTGTAGGGAGATGGAGAATGTGATTTTGAAGAAATTGTAGGCTGTTCATAGTTTTTTGCATTTATGCAATATTTACTTCTCTCAGGGGACTTGGTTTTTTTCTTTTGGGATCTTGACGTTCTGTTTGGTGGTCTGCCATGTGCTTTTTCAACTGGAACTGAATGATAGGTAAATTTATCCTAAACATAAAAAATAATAATCAATTTAGCAGGCAGAGATATTTTCTAAAGTTTTATCATACAAGAAAAAAAAAACTTTAAAAAGTAATTTAACAGACACACAAAATCTATCAAAGCCAACTAGATCAGTCCTTCCCATATGTGTCAATCCCGGAGGAGCAGGAGTCAAATCTATACTCTCCTACATAACTTCACACAGCAGTTAGTTACCAAGCTATGTTGTACAAAACTTACTTTACTCTAACAAAGACTTTATAGGTTCATTATTTAACTATTTTAAAAATCCAGGAAGCAAACTCAGAAAAATTTTTTTTCAGTATACTGAAAAATTAATGCAAACTTTGGTTATCATTTATATTTAAATAATCAAATAATCAACTATAATGTTTAAGAGGACCATGTTTATGATCCTCTTAATGATAAGAATGCACATGCATAATTAGTTTATTATGAAATATTTATGAAGAAAATTGTAAAATTAGGTTTCATATATCATAATAATCATATATAACACATACAACACAAAATCGGAAAAGCTTTATACCTATTTTAATGAGATATGTTACTTGCATTAACATAAGGTAAATAAGATTTTATGGTCCTTTCCAAGCTATAACTTCACAATTCAGTAATAGGTAACCATATAATTTTAATTCTGGTTCTAGAATTTTAAAAGGGTAACAATATACAAAAGGCACATTGTAAAATTTAATAACTGGTACTTTATCTTCTGGTAAAATTGGTTATCAGTACAATTTTTTTTAACCTGTAATACTGGAGATTGAACTACATTCCAAAGCAATTTGTAAAGTTTTATTTGATTAGTATGTGTTTGCAATACATGAAGTTTGCCTTCATCTTAGACAGGAGGTACATACATGTGCATCACTCATCTTGATTCTTTTTTATTGCTTTCCCCTATTTTCATCATTACTGTTAATTATTCTTAGCGTTAGTTCATTTTACAATGCATATTTACTTTCATTGTGGATATGTGGCGCACATATATGACACATCTTAAATGTATATTCCCTTGACTCTCAGCCCCCAGTCTCCTGGACACTTTCCAATTTGTGAAAATCTAGAGAGGATCTCACTAAGCTGCCCTGGCTGGCCTTGAACTGGTGATCCTTCTGCCTCAGCATTCCGAGCAGCTGGAAACAGACATGTGCCACACCAACTGGTCAGTATATAATTTTGAAATTTAAAAAACATGGAGCTGGAAGAGGGGGCACATTCCTGTAGTTTGAGCTACTCAGCAGACTGATTACTCAATTACTACTGAGTACTGATTACTACTCAGCAGGTGCATTACTTGATTCCAAGTGTTGGAATCAGCCTGAGCAACACAGTAAGACCTCATATCAAAAAGTTAAATTTTTTTTTCATAGCTTCAATTTTGCTACTGGGATGAGACATTACTCAAATACTCTGCCTTATAAATGCCTTAACATTTGGATTATGAGTAATGTACTATTTCCTCATGCATTACCTATACAGAAACTTCTCAGAATAAAAGCATAATTGAAAATCACTGAATGTTTTCCTACCTTTAATCATTTTTAGAAACCGTCAAACCTATCTCTCTCTCTAATTTGTCAATCCCCTTCCTATTTATTAAGAGTGTCTAAGTAAATAAAATGCAGATCTAAATACAAGGGAGAAAGTAAAAAAAAATGTTTTATGGTGGAAATACCTAGGAAACAAAATGTATTTTCCTAATTTAAAAAAGCTTGTGAATTTCTTACAGACCAGTAGCATCAGATTATTTTGTTTTTCATTCTTTCTATGTAGTGCTTGACCTTTCCCCATTTTCTTCAATGACTTCAAAACTAAGAAAAAATTTCTTCCTCTACCAATATACACCTCTGTGATACCACACTGACTTACAGAACTAAGAAATTTTAGTATGATAAAGTATCTTTGCCAGTTACCAAACCATTAAGCAATGAATCTTTCCAAGACTTTGCAATTGGAGTAGTTATTTCTCAGTATTCATTTCTTTGTTCTGATTTTTCATCATTATACAGATCCACTGCATCCCCAAATGAGAAAATGTCTTGTTCAGTATCCACTTCTGTGACATCACACTGACTCAAAGGAGTACGAGATTTCAGTGGGATAAAGGACCTTTGCAGTTTACTAAAACATTAGCAATGGATCTTTCTAAAACTTTGCAATTATTTCTCAGCTTTAATTTCCTTGTCCTAATGATTTTTCATTACTATCCAGATCCACTACATCCCCAACTGACAAAAATCTCATGCTCATCGAAATCTCTCTTCCTCAATTTGCCTCCTTTACTCTCACTGTATTTGTTACAGTAGTCTGTAAACCTCTTTCCTCAAGGCCTTTATAAATTTGTAGTTGAACTCCTAATGATCCATTTTATCAATGCTTGAAGTTCCTTCTTACAACCTACCTCGAATAATAGCAAACATATGTCATCCAATGAGTTAGTGAGATTTGTTACACTGTGAAGCCTGTGTGATATGTTTAACGAATATACTAGTAATTATTAATATTAATTTAAAAACTATACTTTGCAGTAGGTAAAATGATTAACTGACTACAAAAGATTATTTTATCTCAGAAAAAGCACAATATGTCAAATTTTTCAGTCCAATAAATTAATGCACATTTCAAAATAAATGTACAAAATTAGTATTATAATTAGTATTTGTAAAATTAAGTTCTTTTACAAAGTATAGTAATGCATGCCTCTCAAAAATAAAGTTTTATTCTCTTTAAAACTGTAAAGGCTTTTCTATAATCATTAAAATTTTAATTGCAACTAATATGCACTTGAGGAAAAAAGTGGATTTACCACCTGTGGTAAGATCAAGGACTAGTAACATTTGAATTTTAGTTAAAAAGCAAATACCTTTGTGCCTGGATAGTGTTTCCTACTTTAATTTCAACTGTAATCTTTTATATCCTCCATTTATCTTAATTTTTAAAACTAAGACTTATTATTAGATGATATAGATATTGATTTTTATTAAAAACTTTAAATGCAGTGTCTATTTTCTGTATATTTAACAATTTTTCATGGTTAAAAATATAGATTAAAATGTTAACTATGTTATCTACTGCAAACACACAGTAGTACAAAATTAAAATTAAAAATAATCTTAGAAAAAGTAAAAAAGTCATTAATTATATTATGTGCCAGCTATGCATACATTCTTTAATCTTTATAGCAACTTTATGTGACAGTTGAACCAGAAGGTTTCTAAGGCTTATTTTCTGCATTCTTCTTCTTTCCCCTTTTTCTGTCCCTTCACTTTCCTTTCTCTTCCCTTTCTTTCCTTCCTTCTCTATTTCCTTCCCTTCTTTCCATCATCTCTTCCTTTCTTTTTGTGTTAGGAATCAAATCCAGGACTAGAGCTCATGCACACTAGGCAAGCACCCCACCAGCGCTAAATTTGTAGCACGACAGCATATTTTGTAATCTACAATTTATTCTGTCATATTCACCTTTATAAAAACAAAATAACAAAAACTGAAATTCCAAGTCAAAACAAGATAGAGAGTCTTGCCAGAAGTTCACATGTGCAGAGAAGTTAATGGGCAGCTTTCCATGTACAAAGGTTGCTCCAATGTGCTGTATACTTCGAATGCGTGCAATTTTCTACGTGGATGCTATGCTTCAGACAAAAAGTTAAAAAAAAAGAAAACTTTTCTACTCATCACATTAGGCAAGCTCTAGCATGAAGAGAAAACTTGTTAGTCAGGAAAAACATTTCTAATAATTGACAAATGTGGACAGTACACCTCGCAAAAACAAGCACCGTAGAAAAATAAAAATAAAAATAGCTCAGTGGATTACAGAGCTTGCAAGCCGGTGCAGGGGCCCAGGGTTCGATCCCCAGGCCTGCCATGCCAGCCCTGCCCCCAGGGCACATTGAGATGGCAATGGCAATTGAGATTGGGCAAGGTGGCGCGTGCCTGTAATCCCAGCTCTTGGGAGGCTGTAAACAGGAGAATCACTATGAGTCCAATCTAGTAGTGAGACCCTGAACACCTTGTAGATCTTTCCTTAAAATACAAAAACACCCAACAACAACAACAAAAAAAAAACAAGCTCCTCATTTGGCATGCATGGACTATCAGATCTCTAACATCTGTGTTTCAACCTGCATTTAAAAAATAAATAACTACAGTCTAACTCAAAAATGCTATTCTGTCTTGCTAAACAAAGTAAGAATGGTTCATTAATAATTCTATAACTAAAGTCAGGTGTGGTAGAGGTCACCTATTGTCCCAGATAATTGGAAGGTAAAGTAGGATGATGGCCTGTGGCCATAAATTTAAGATTAGTTGGGTAATACAAAGACACTATATCAATAGTAAAAATAATAATAATTCTGCAAATTATCTTTCTTACCTCATAGTTATCATCCCCAGCACATTTAATTAAAATTGATAATTAAGTAAATTAACATCCCACTGCTCCCATGACAGATCCAGTTGTGTCCTGTTTAACTCCTCCAGGCTTCACATGTTACTACTGCCTCTTCATCACAAACAGATCATTGTTGGTCACAATGCAACTACACATGAGTGATATCATTGCATAACTTATGGACAGGTACATAAGTGTCACAAAACCACCACATGACTCAGTAAAATTGACTAGAATGGGCTACTGGACTCAAGTCTCTCAGATTACTAAAGGTGCTTTAATAAACATAGATGGTATTTAGGGTAATATCCACACTTCCTTTGAGCTGACAGTTTCTTAAGACACAGCACAATAATCCCTTAAACAATGAGAGATAGGAAATCACACTCCTTAAACACTAGTATTTCAGTCTGACAACTTCTGTTACATTCTAAAAGGTATCCTTTGATCTTTTTACATTAACCTCTAACTTCTTGTACATGATGTATAGAAGCTTCCAGTTTAGTTTTCTATGAATTTCTTAATTGCAGTATCATTCTGAAAGGCTTCTTTCCATTATTTTTTTTTAAAAAGCACAGCATCATCTAAAAAAATCAATGTTTAATTTTACACATTTATTAAGATACAATCAGACTGTTAAATATTGTTAACTGCCTTAGTTAAACTTAAGACTGGCCAAAACATTGATAAGAATTGCAGCCAAAATAAAAGGATAGAGCTTTCCAAATGGTTATAAATATGGACAAGTAAATGAAATTACTAAATACATGAAATAAATAATTTTAACCTGAGTACGGCACTTCCTTGAACTTATCAGACATTCAGTAATCACTGAAGTTGTAGAAAATTCCAGCTTTGGAGCAATTCCCTGGGAAGGAAAAAGAGGACACTATCAGACATTTTGCTTTAAAGAGAGAGAACAGGGCTGGGGAGATGGCTCAGTAGAATAAGTGCTTGCCTGGCAAGTACAAGGATCCGAATTCAATCCCTGGTTCCACCAAATAAATAAGTAAATAAATAAATAAATAAAAAACAGAGAGAACACTTAATGAGAATGTGATCTTTTTATTATTTATTTATTTTTTGTATTTCTTAGGGGAGGGCCTACAGGGTGTTCAGGATTTCACTACTAGATCTACCTGTTTACAGCCTCCCAAGAGCTGGGATTACAGATGTGCATTACCACACCCAGTCTCAACTGCCATCTCAGCATGCGTGGGGGTGGGGCTGTTATGGCTGGCCTAAAGATTGAACCCTGGGCCCCTGCACATGCTTGCAGGCACTTTAATCCGCTGAGCTATTTGGCCAGCCCTGAGAATGTGATTTTAAGCAATGAATATTTGTCCAGGTTCAGTGTTGCACTTGTTAGTTTGTACTTCTTACTAAAGATAAATAAAAACCTAGTAAACTAAATATTACCTAGAAAATATTTCATTGATGAAGACTTAAGAGTGATTATTTGTGGAATTAAGTTTGTTTATTATTTTCAAGTACTTCCCTGTCAAATTATTTTAAGATTTTAAAACTATTATATATTATGGTCATAAATATATGAACATACTTAATGGATTTCATCTCTTATAAAACTGAAGATTTTTTCACTATATAATCAAGAAATAAGTACCTTAATTAGCTTGATATAGCTATTTCACAATGTATATGCACCAAATTATTTACAATGTTAATATGGCATTGAAAATTTTTAGAAAGAAATATTTTGGATAGTCTTGTTTGAAAATATATACAGTCCTGGATATACAGTCTTTTAAAAAAATTATACTAAAGATTGAACTCAGGGCCTTCACACTGAATTATATCCCCAGTCTCCCTCTTGTTGTGACACAGTTGCTTGAACTTACAATTCTCCTGCCTCAGGCTCCCACAGTTTTGGGATTTTAGATATGTGCTACCACAACTGGCTTGTGTGTGCAGTTTTTGAAAATGGAAAAAAGATAAATGTCTATCAATTCACCTATAATTATTTCCTGTCATGTAGCATACATTCAGATCTAGGAAGGAATCTGGCATCTATTTTTTTTTTCTGGCTTCTATTTTTAGCAACATTGTAGTCATCAGTTTGAATATTTATTTGAGACAAGTGGAACCAGTTCAAAGGGACAATCACAAAGTACCTGAAAAAATATTTAAAAGCACATATGTTAAGCATACACCCGAACATTAAACAATACATCTGTGCCCACAGCAGTTTAACTTAACCTGAGTGGAAATCCAACTGAGCGAGGCCTCCACATTTGGCCTCAACAACCTGAGCTTCGGGGCTGGGTGCCAAATTTCAAATATCACACCTATTACAGAGGTCAATCTGACTTGCCTCAGAATTAGCATAGGTATTGTTTTTCTGCAAACCTATCATTTATTAATGCATCTACTAGCATTCCTGCCTTTTAGTTGTCTAATATTACAAAACATACTATTACAAAATTTGGCAGCATGTAACATCAGCAAACACTTATTCTACTTAGTTTCCTGGAGCCAGGAGTCTAGCGACAATTAAACTGGATATTTGTGGCCTGAAATTTGTCATGACTGCAGCATAGACATCACTTGCGCTGTAGTCATCTTAAAGCTTCAGCAGTTGGCAATCTGTTTCCCAAGATGGCTTATTCACATGACTGTTGCGGGGAGAGCTTCTGCTCCCTTCTAGTTTTCGTCAGGAAGACCTACATCCTCATCACACAAACCAGCTCAGTGGGACTGTTCATTAGCTTTCCTGTCACTAGGAAATATCTGACACCCACAACTTAAAGGACAGATTTAATTTGGTACATGGTTTGAAGGAGATTCAGTCCATGGACAGCTGCATGAAGGTAAAAGTGGCATTGTAGAAGTGCCTGGCAGAGGAAAGCTGGCATCCAGGATACAAAAGGGGAAAGAGAGGAGCTGGGGGGAAAGATACACCCCTAGTGCCATGCCCCAGGAAGCTACCTCCAACTTCTAACAGCACATTCATCGAAGAAGAACTTGTTAGTGGACAGCACGCTCATGACTCAGAGTGCCACCTGTGGATACAGACGTCTAGGGGCCATCTTAGACCTATAACATAACAGCTACTGAGTATCCTCAAGACATGGCGGCTTGTTTCTCCAAGGTGAGTTATTCATAGCAAAGAAAGAAGAAAGCCATGACACAGTCACTTCCAAAGTCCAAACACTGTCACGTCCATCCCATTCTGCTCATGAGTGTCACTAAGTACAACCATCTTCAAGGTCAGAGGAGGTAGTCTACTTTTTCAGTAGATAAGTATCAAAAACTTGAACATAGGTTTTTCTCTCTGACGAAAAATTACTTATATTTCTCTTATGTGCAAAGTACATTCATGGTTTATAAATGGGAGGGAAGAGGAGTGGAGAAAGAGGTGGGACAAGAAATCACGGTTTTTATAAGTATCAGCTTGAAATCTAGAGTGTATCCATAAAGTTCTTCATGTGTGCGTGTTTTGGTAGAGCATCTAGAATAGAGTTCTTCATAATCATAGGACACATGAACTAAGGAGACAAATCATCTATACCACAAATACCCAGTGTGCACATATGCAGCAAGCACAGGGCAATCATGATAGATATTGTTTTAAAAGGGGGAATACGGAAAGAAGGAATCACTGGTCCACAGGGATCTTAAAGTCTAGCTAGAGAAATGTTAGAAGTTCCTTGATTAGGATTTACTCCTGTTGTTGCTCAGAAATACTCGTGAGTCTTGATTCAACGTTTTAGGGCCTTTCATCTTCTGAATCATAATTCCTTTGAAACAGAAAGCAGTCTGTTTAGAGCTGTATAGGGCTCTGAGCTTAGGTTCAGACTTAGCATTTTGAAAAAATCTTTCACCATTTCAGATTAAACTGATGGTGCTTCTATGAATATATAGTGATGCTCATAAATTCTCTTTGGCTATCGTGTAAATTTTACTGGAATTTGCTCTATTATAGTTCTGTGTATTAGGTTTCTTCTCCTGAGATTACTGGCAAACATGGTCCTTCTGCATTTTATTTTCTTATTTTTTTTTAAATGTACTTAGTACAGGGTCTACAGGGTCTCTCTACACAGATTACTTGAGAGTGATCCTCCTGTTTTCAGCCTCCCAAGCACTGGGGTTATAGGGGCACACCACCACACCCAGTCTCAATGGCTGTCTCAGTGCCCCCTGCGGGGGGGGGGGGCAGCACAGGACACCTGGATCAAACCCTGGTCCCTGTGTAAGCAGGTGCTTTAATCCACTGAGCTATTTGGCTCAGACATAGAAAACCTATGTCTGATTAAATGATTTTGCAAGGCAACATATTAGATCTCTCCAAGCTTCTAATGAAAGATTTATAGTTGTACTTTCAGTTTCACCATCAGACACTTTTTTGGAACTGGCCTGGGATAATTTTTAATCAAGGGTCATTTCTTACTTGTGAGCACTGTGCATAGGTGAGAAAGGTAGGGTATCATCAGAATGGTAAGTTCCAGCTTCTTTTTAACAACCTTTCCTTTTGCTTTTTTCTAGTCTCCCATACTAAGCTGTAGGTAGCAACAAAATAAACCAAGCAACCCCTCTAACATCAGAAAGCAGGCGTAGATGGTCTGTTTCACTGGCTATCCTTCCTATGTTACATTTTATTGCAGGTGATTGTGGTGCTAAACTTTCTGTCATTATGTAACAAGGACTCTATTTTCAATTTTCAGTAACATTGACCTCACTGTCCTGCAAATGCCTATCTGATATTATATTCTCGCATCGCTGCCTGGATGTCCACTCATCACTGTAACCCTCCCACACACTGCTGATCACACAGTACGTAAGGATCACGAAGTCCTCTCAGCTTTTGTCCTCTCCACAGAGCTGATTCAGTGTCCTCACATAGATCTGTTTTCTTCCACCAGCATGGGCGATCCAAAGAGAACACTGCAAACTTGTAATGACCTGGTCTCAGAAGTCTAATACTATCACTGTGCCACACTATATATGTTAGTCACTTGATATAGTTGCTAGAGTGTTCCCTGAATGAAGAGGAATATCAAAAACTTCCTGCACAGTCATGTGCCACTTAATGATGGTGATATTCTACTAGACATAGGTGATTCTGTCATGGTGTAAGAGTGTACTTACACAAAGCTGGGTAACATGGCCTACTACATATCTGGTTCTATGGCATAGCAACCACTGTCTATGCAACCCTTCACTAACTGAATAGTGTTATGGACTGTATGAATGTATTTTATTGCACTGCCGTGGCTAAAACTTACACTTAACTCTTTAACCTTCCCTGTATATTGCTGGTCACATAGTAGTACAAAATAGTCATTACTTTTACCAAAGTCCAGCTGTTGTTACAGGTTCTCCAGGGAAACTGAATCAATAGGATTATACATACAAAGAGATTTAGCTTAAGAAATTACTTCACACAATCCTGGGAGATGGCAGGTTCAAAATTTATAGGGCAGGGATGAGTGGGAAAAGTGAAAATGGAACTTTGAATGTGAAATTTTTAGAACAGGCTATCATCAGGTAAAATTCCTGTTATAGTCTGTTACTCCTTAATTTGTCTTATCCTACTTTTCAGACAAGTTTCAGTGCCCTTAAGTTGGCAGCATCAATTTATCCAGTTTTCCTCTTGTTTTATACGTGGAAAAGAAGTCAGAAACTCTTCACACTGTCATTACTGGAAGTCCTAACCTTTTTGTTCCCTGAGCAATTCATCTTCCAAATATATGTAATAGTCATTCAGATAAAGTAATGAAAGATGAATTCCCATTAATGTTCCAATCTTTTGAGTTTATATTGCCATACCGGTATAATGCCAGATTTTAAATTACTATTAAGAGACCATAAAATAAAATTAAATATTAAAATATGATTATTTTTCCACTGTGTGTTTCAGCACAGTTTTTGGAATACTTTTTAACACCTTTATAATGTAGCAGCTGACTAATTTCCCTAAGGATGAATACATTCATAGACTTGCTAGTCAACTTGTACATTTTCATTAAGGTAAAGCTGCTATTTCTTTGAGGAACGCATATCATAGATTTTACCTACATTTATAGGAAAAATTGCTTAATTCACTATATTGACTCATATTGACCCACTTTCCTTACTCAGACTACTCTAGGATTTGATAAAATTAGCTTAAAAATACTTGTCCAAATAATTTCTATCCCAACAACTTTTAACTTTCCTCCTCAGAATAGGAGGGGTTCTGTGAGTTTGCCTAAAAGGCTTTTAAGAATAAAAATATTTTAAAATCATCTAACAGAACTTGTGAAAAGTTGTAGGAGACCACAGGGGAGTAAGCTGTTATTTAATGTAGTTTTGAAGGTTAGGTGTAAGAATATATATTGCTGCTCCTTAAATGTTTTACAATTAATCTTGCCAAACTCCTAGTAAAAGACATTTCAATTTTTCACTATTATGAACAATGATAAAAAGGAACATTCTTAAGAAAGCTCTTAGTATTCCAATGAGAATATATTTAACATAAAAACCTAGAGGATCACATTTATAAGAATCTTTGTCTTTGCCAAATTATTCAGAACTCTGACTTATTCCAACACACAAAAGCTGCATCCAATAGTCTACAAATTTTTTCTCTTCAATCTCAGATTTATAAAACTTTGCCAATTATAGCTATAAAAATAAAATCATGTCCCCCCCATGCCATGCCAGCTTCACCCTGAGATGGCGACTGAGACTGGGCGTGGTGGCACTCGCCTGCAATCCCAGCACTTGGGAAGCTGAAAACAGGTGGATCACTGAGTCTGATCCGTAGACTCTGCACTAAATACATTAAATAAATAAATAAATAAATAATAAAATCACATAGTTGTTTTAATGTGGATTTCTCTAAATGCTAATGAGACAGAGTACTTTTCAAATGTGTGTTGGTCACTCCTTAGAAGAAGTACTAGGCAGAGACAGAGATGGTGCAGCGATGGGAGGAGAGGAGAGGAGAGCTCTGAAGACTAAAAGGCACTATAATCATGCTCATTTAGATAATATATGCATGAATTTTCTTAAATTATTTTCATTAAATTTTAAGGTAGTTACCATTGTACAATTTTAAAAACAAGTTTTAAATGAAATTACACTCTCAATTTGTTCTTCACACTTAAGATGTTGATGAGTATGTAGTGGTTCTTGATAATAATTCTGCATCAAAAACCAATTTAGAAAATAGTAAGTACTTACTCGTAGGCCAGAAATCCTCCTCATGGTAACCTGGCGGTTGGAATCATGATGTCCGGAAATTTGATTTGGACCCGGGAACATGAAATCTCGTGTGTTTTCCTCATACGTAGACAGTGTTTCACCCACTACAAGAAAGATATCCTATGATTCAAATTATAACAAAATAATCTATTTAGAAAAACAATAACCAAGTATACTATACGTGTTGCCTGATGCCTTATTGAATAACACCTGCTTAGGATCATGTTTGTCTTCTACAAAAACAGTATTGAAATAAATTTAGATTAAATATATCAATACTTTACATTTAAATGATTTGTTTATTACATAAGTACATCTAGGATGCCACAATTTTATATACAACATATATTTCAGAAATATATAAAAGGTAATATATCATTTTTTCAGCAACATATATTACATTATTAGCAATTCCTTGCTCCCCTCTGACTATCCCTGGGGAGAATGTGAATAATCATGTAATTAAATGAGCAATTATGAGTTCAAAAACAGTGTCAATTTAAATATATAATACTGGTACGATATTTACCTATCTAAATTTTAGTTACCATCGCCATAATTTTTTTTAGTCCCTATATTTTCTATCTGCTATTATAATATATAAGATTGTGGTAAAAATAATTGATGTATTTATAAAATTTTTGGATACCTGACTTAGGTATACACGTTATATTTAAACATTTCAAGCGAGGTATGGTGGCACGCACCTGTAATCCTACCACTCAGGAGGCTAAGGCCATGAGTTCAAGGCCAGCCTGGGCTACACAGAGAGTCGAAGGCCAGCCTGAACTGCATAGCAAGACCCTGTTTCAAAAAAAAAAAGAAATTATAGACGCATAGTAGCATTTAAAATAATATGGTGCTTTTTTAGGGATCCATTGGTCTCACTGCCTTTGGTTCTACCCAGGGAGAAACGGTGACAGGATCGAGAAAGAAAAGACAAGAAGACAAAAGCTGGGCTAGGTTGTTGCTGGTCTGCCTGATGGACAAGACTAACACAACAGCTCAACAGAAAATGCTCATTTATTTATACTTTTGCAAAGTTAGTAACATGTGACACAAGGTTGCCTAGTAACTAACAGCTGACCTTAACCTGACAGGATGTTTATCTCAGGAGTCAGGCAGCTTGTTTGCTTTAGGCACTCAGACCTAGTACCACCTACACACATTTGATCAATTTCCTAGCTTCCTCTGGCTCCCAACAAATAAGAATTAAAATACATTACTTCTTTATTCCCAGAAATCAATATATGAAAACTAGACTCTGTATTTAATAGTCTATAAGTTCTAGGGATCTGTAACATTTATTGTAAATGTAAGGTTTTAATCTCCATACTAGTCAATGTAGAAAAACAAATAATTACTGTATCAATAAAAATATATAGCTTTAAAAAATCTCTAAAAGTTAAAAATCAATTTTAACTCATAACATATCATTAAGTGATAGCATGTTATTTTATACTACACTTATGAAGTACCATTATGTCAATCTTTGCATATATATCATTGTGATCTACTTAAATTTTATAGATACCAAACCAATGGTAAAAAAAAAAAATTAACATTTTTCTCAACTTGGACACAGGGAAAAACGATGAGACTTTAGAAAAACAGTTCACTGAAATGAGTGTGCATGTCCATCACTTTACCAGTTTTGAATACATTACCTGGTGGAACTAGCTGTATCAACTCAAACATCGCTGTATCATCTGAGAGTTCAAAGAAAAGAAAGTTTCTTAAGTAAATAAATTTATAATAAACAAAAATAATCTAAAAGCCAAAGCAATCACTAAATAAAAATACATACACTTATATCTTACAAACTATGTCCATTTTACAAATATAAATTTTGTCTATTAATCAGTGGTAAGTATAGTTAGGCCTATTATTACAAAAGTCTTTATACTTTTAACATGTGAAATATTTTACAGGAAATTTATAAAAATAAGGAAAAAAAATTTTGCCTTTTTGGCCCATGAAGAATAAACATTCTCTTACTCCCTTTAAATTTTTACCGTTTTTTCACCAACAAAAATCTTTGTCATTCTACCCTTTACATATATATTATCTATGAAGAAAGACACTCCTCTTAAATCATCACTTCAGGCTATAATGCAAAAAAAGTACATATGGCATTTACCTCAAAAACCTTGAATTTCACTAGGAATATTTTATTAAATGAAACATTAAATGAATATTACATAAGTATTTCCTGAAAAACATAAATGAATGTGTAATTACAAACTACAAGTATAAAGAGGGTATTGTAGATCGTGCTCTGAGAGAATATATCAATAAAACCTAATCTAGGTTTGAGGAGATAGCTAAGTGGCCTAGGTACCTGCCTGGCAAGCTCAAGGACCCGAGTTGGATCCCTAGTACCTCATTTGGTGCTGGCCCCACCCTGGTGCTCAGTGCTGGCCACTGAAACCGAGTGTGGTGGTGCACACCTGTAATCCCAGTGCTGGGGAGGCTGAGACAGGAGCTGCATAATGAGACACTGCACCAAATAAATCAAATTAAAAAAAGAAAAAGAGACCTAACCTAGTTAAGCAGCCAGGTCTTCTCTGAGAAAATGTTTCCTAGCACCTAATGTACAGCATGAGAAAGTATTATAAACTAAGAGTTAGGGGGCTAAAGAAGTAGTTTTCCAAGAAAAAAGGATGAGCATATACAAAGGATTTAAATACAATAGACCAAGAATAGCTCAGTGGTCTAAGCACCTGCCTGGTATGTACAAGGTCCTGAGTTCAATCCCCAGCAAGATCTTGTAACAAACAAATAAATACAGTAGACTAAGTTAATGTAAGAAAGTGGGCAGTTCAAAAAAAAAATCCTACGATTAATTAGAAAGAACATACAAATCTGCAGGAAGGCCTGGGAAAATTAACAAAGCACTTTGTAAAAAAGGTATAAGTCTGAAACACTGGGTAGCCATGAAATTCAGAGATAGTGTCTTCCATTTAAGGCTGATTTTCCCTGCTGGTATTACAGTTCTGATAGAAGCAGCTAAACAGTAAGAAGTTATTATGGTGTGTGCATAGGTGTCCCCCCAAAGCCTCTTGTAGTCATGAGGTGGCTTCTGGAGTTTGTGATTATTGTGGGTGTGGATACTGCACCTGCCCTAAGGCAGGCAATTTGTATTACAATGTAAGGAAGGGAGAGAGGCTAGCTAGCTGCCTGGGCTGCTGCTATTACCTATGTTCTCTGCTCTTCGCCACCACCAAGAAAGGTTGCTCTCCTGCCTTGTGCCACTCTGCCTTGGAGCCAGCGAGTGTGGACTGAAACCTCCAGTAACTGAGCTAAATAAAACTTTCCTTCCTTCATTTTGGATGTCAGATATTTGTCCCAGCAACTAAAGAAGAGTAACTGAGGCAGAAGCTTAACTATAGCTTTTATCCACTCATGAAGTAGAGGAACAAAAATTGGAGTATCATGGCCTTCAGAAGAGAGAGGAAAGGTCTAGACAGAAGGCCCAACAGTGTGATAAACTGGCCAGACTATAGCAGCATATACAAGATAAATGCAATTGTAAAAAATAAACTCAAACAGAGAGCCACATTAGAATTAGCACCCAAATTTGTTAAATCCAAAATCCTGTCAGGATTAAGATAAACCAGAATTCCTGATGTCCTTTACCAATCTACTAAAACAGTCAGCAATCTTATCTAAATAATAATAACTAAAAATAAGACAAAATTTTTTCTAAAATACTTAGAGTCTAATTTTTAAGCAAAAGTACTTGGACATATAAGAAAATAAGGCCAGTGAAACAGCTCAGGAGATTAAGAGCAAGCTTAGGCAAGTGCAGGGACCCGGGCTTAATCCCAGGACCACATGCCATGCTGGCCCTGCCCTGGGGTACACTGACCCAGCCACCAAGACTGGAGTGGTGGAGCACACCTGTAATCCCAGTGCTGGGGAGGCTGAGATAGGAGAGTCATTATGAGTCTAAGTTGTATAGCGAGACCATGTACCAAATAAATAAAAAAAAAAGATTTTTAAAAAGTAAAAAGAAAATATATGAGAGTAGAGGATGTACTTGAAAATAAGTACATCAAATTCAAATTCCTACAAAAAAATCAAATTCCCACAAAAGACACTTAAAACAAATATAGGAAAAGTACAGTCATGCAAGTCATGCATGTGTGTATATGTTCAAATACACATATACATGGATATACATACAACTTCCTAAATTCTTATAATAAAGAAAATATTAATTCAGATGATTATGCTCATGAATTCTTTCAAAAATTTAACGGAAAAAAATGATACCAGTGATGTACAGACTCTTTCATGAAACAGTAAAAGAAAGAACACTTCTTAACTTGTGCCAAGACTCCAGGAAAACCTTGAAACAAAACCTGGCAAAGACTTCACAAGAAAGGAAAATAAAATCTAGTTCATGAACAGAAATGTGACAATCCTAACCAAAATATGACCAAATCAAATCCATCAACATATAAATGTGATTTAATATTCAAAACTAAAGCAGCATAATTTACCCCATCAACAGAATAAAATAGACAAAGTGGTTCATAATGTTTAAGAATCATTCATGTTTGGAAATTCTGGTCATATTAGAAATTGAGGATATGAGTCCTTGCAACTGAAAAACTAAAGTAAACATGCCAAGTGCTCAAGTTTGAGACTTCGCTTCTGAGGTCAGAAATAAAACATACACTTCGTTCAGTGCTATCACTGCTATCATGCACTTCTTCATCTCATTGGAGTTCTGAGTAGTGTAACAAAGCATAAGAATAAGAGAGACTGTAAGTCTCATCATTTAAAGATAATGGATTTATATACACAAAATGTTCCGCAGAGACTTTCAGACTAATGTGCATAGAGAGGTTGCTGGAAAAAGTCAATATGCTAAGCCGCATGTCTTCAATTTTAGTTACCAGCAACAGTTAGAAATGACATGATCTGGTTTAAATGTATAAAATACTTAAGAAAATATTTAAAAAACACTGAAGACTATTAAACAAAATTACAAGCATTATCAAATGCATTAAGAGCTAATACTAACAGAACATCTGTGCTTGAGAGATATCAACCAATCACAATCCCAATTAAAATTATAAAATAGTGATATATTTGAGAGTATTAAGATATGGTTCATTTTTAGGTATGACATAGTATACTTCACATAGCTTAGATCATTTTTATCTGTAAATAGAATGATGTGTTAAGTTTGCTTCAAAACAATCCAGATGTGGCTCTTAATTCATGACAAATTAAATACTACAATCAAACAGTCTTTTGAAACCAGTACTGTTCTATTAGAATTACCTATAAATAATACAATACTTTTTTTCTATTAATAAAAAATAAATGGACTCTAAAGCAAAATGTAAATGAAAAAGGAATAATTCCAAAAGATTATATGTTCATAGTTTGGAGAATGATTCCATAAACATGATCAAATGAGCAATAAACACAAGTCAAGGGATTAATAAATGAAACTGTATTATTAAGTCAGACTATATTAAAAATAATGCTCATCAAAAAACAAGAACCACTAGTGGATTAAAAATGCAAGCCATATAGTGGGAAGATAACTGCAACACACAATTCAAAAAAAGTACCTAACTAAAAATATAAAGAATTCATAGAAATAAGTTAGAAAGAAGCAAATAATCTAATAGAAATGTGAGCAATTAGACACTCACCAAAACAAAAACAATTGCAAAAAATCCCCTTATTTGTCCTTAGGGGAATGAAAACCAAAATAACTAGCTATTCACTTTCATAGTGACTAAAATGTGAAATTCTGGCACTGCCAGATGTTGACAAGAATGTGCAGAATAGGAGCTTTTATCAGTGGCAATAAGAGTACAGATCAAGACAGAAACACTGGAAAGCTGGCATTATCTACTCATGTTAATTCCAAAACCCGGCAGCAGTTCCACCTCTCTGTAGACCCCCCAATACGAATGCATGCTCCTCAGAACTGAATATTCACAGCAACTCTATGCCCAATGGCAAAAAGTAGAAATAAATCATCCCTCAAGCCCACAACCAGAATAAAATCAATACAGTAAAAAAAAAAAAATGAAATACTATACAGCATAAAGATGAATGGATCACAGTTGAATTTCAAACTAAATACTGCACAAAAACAATGCACACTGTATGATTCTAATTGTTTTTTTAAAGTAGGCAAAATAAACTTTAAAATTAGCCATGCAGATGGAAATTCTGTGGAACAGAGAAAAAAATAACTGTGAGACAGTTAAAAAGTAGCCTTCTGGAGTTCTAGCAATGTTATTTTTTAAAGTAAATTGTAACACATTCTGGGAAAGCAGCAGCATCAGATCCAAGATGGCATCCAGCAGGAAGCTGATGAAGGAGCTTGAAGAGATCCACAAATGTGGAATGAAAAACTTCTGTAGCATCAGTTGATGAAGCTAATTTATTGACTTGGCAAGGGCTTACTGTTCATGAAAAACCCCGGTATGATAACGGGGCCTTTAGGATTGAAATCAACTTTCTAGCAGAGTATCCATTCGAACCACCGAAGATTACATTAAAACAAAGATCTATCACCTAAACATTGATGAAAAAGGGCAAGTTTGCCTGCTAGTAATTCCTGCTGAGAACTGGAAGTGAGCGACCAAGACGGACCAAGTAATCCAGTCCCTCACAGCATTGGTGACTACCCCCAGCCTGGGCACCTGCTCTGGGATGACCTAACTAGGAATACTCTAAGGACGGTTAAAAAATTCTCTTAAGAATGCTGAAGAGTTTACAAAGAAATATGGAGAAAAGCAACCAGTGGACTAAGATCTGCCACAAATGATTCCAGCAAGTGTGAAGAGCAGAGACCCTGAGCAACACATTCTGTGGCAAATTGACATTTGCTACCACCTGACGTTCACTCCTGAGTCACTAACCTTCAACAGTTTCCTTAATCAAAAGTAACCTGCAAAGAAATTAAAATTTCCCGATATTAAAAAAAAAGTAAGTTGTGATTGCACAAGAGTCCACATTGATATTTCAATGGGCTAAAGATATACTTGGGTCAAAAAAGGAAAAAGATATACTTGGGTCTTGAACAACTTTCTTTTCTTTTTCTTTTTAAGACAAGGTCTACAGGGTCTTACTACATAGATCAGAATCCTAGTGATTTTCCTGTTTTTAGCCTCCCAGGTGAGGGGATTACGGGCATGCCACCATACCCAGTCTCATTCACCATCTCAGTGTGCCACAGGAGTGGGGCTGGCACAGCATGCAGGGGATCAAACCTCGGCCACTGTGCTCTGCCTTTTAATCCTTTCTTTGCACTGGTGCTTTAGTCCACCATGCTATCAGGCCAGCCCGGGAACAACTTTCTATATGTGTTAAGTTTCTATACCAAAAACTTGAAAATGTACTAATGTATGCTTACAGAGATGGTGAGTTAAGTGTACATCATTAATTTGTACCTTCTGAACTTTCCTTAATGTAATAATGAAAAAGACTAAACACACACACACACACACACACACCCCAATTTACAATAAAATTGGAGTGAAACAATTTGAAAAGTGGTAACTGAGATAACAGGAGAGACAATATTAAGCCCATAAACAGGGAAGCTTAGGAACAACACATTACACTGAGTAATCCTCCAGGTTTATTAACATGAGGTGCTAGTTGCTGGAAACAACAAATCACTGGGCTGTAATCCAAAAGAACAGTCAAACCCCTAGATTCTTCCTCAATTTACAGTCAGAAAACTGCCTTCATTCATGTCAAGGCAAGTGATAAAAACTTATTCTCTAAAGAAGTAAAGAGAAAAAAAAAAAGTTACTGGAATGAAAAGAGTAGGCACAGGTTATAAAACCACACAGATGAAAAATGAAGACTATATACTCAGATTTTACTATAGCTTTGTCCTTTAAAACTGAAGACTGTCAAGTATATTACAGCCTCTGGGAGCAAGACATAAATGATTTTCCTACTGAGTATGACCAGACCAAGAGAAAAAAAAAATAAAAATATGCTGACATCCTAATTTCCAATAAAATGGCACAGAGAATTCACTGTACATTAAAGTTCACATTGACAATCTCCACCACGGAAGAATTCTTAAACTTAGTAATTGCTAGTGGCAGGCACCTCTGGCACATAATTTCCAAAAGAATTTTTATTCCAATATGAAAGAAGCAAATCTATAAACCAGAAAAATATCACAGAGCTATAGGTGTTCCCAAACAATCCCCTGATAAAAGTAAATGCAATAAAATTACATAGCAACACCAAATATATACAGATAAATATTTACTATAAAACAAGGTGATAAGATATCCCCACCAAGCTCAAAATAAGCCAGAGAGACAAACCAATAATAGTCATAAGACGTGGGGTTATTAGTATCTGTGTAGAAGGAAAAGGCAAGAAGTATGGGGCTTTGAAAGGACCAAGGAAAATGATATAGTTTGGATCTTAAATGTCCCATAATGATCCATAAAAGGACTATGTCCTGGTGGAATGTTTTTCAGAAAGTGATGGAGTCTCTAAGAGATGGGCCTGGTGGGAGGTCTTCAGGTTACTGGAGATGTGCCCTGAAAAGGGACTGTAGGACCTATATCTCTTCTGTTTCTTGGCCATAAAATGAATGGTTCTGGGCCAGTGAGACAGCTCAGCAGATTAAGCATTTGCTTTGGCAAGTGCAGGGACCAGGGTTCTATCCCAAGTTCCACATATAGCACTGGCCCTGGCCCCGGGGTGCACTGTGTCAGTGACGGAGTCTGGGCATGGGGGGAACACGCCTATAATCCCAGTGCTGGGGAGGCTGAAAACAGGAGGATCACTAGGACACCAAGGTGCATAGTGGGACCCTGTACTAAATATATAAAAAAAATGAAAAATAAAACGTATGGCTCCGTCCTATCATACACACCCATCATAACAAGCTATCTCATGCAAGTCCAAAAGTGCAAAAGCTAACTAACTGATCTTGGACTAGAACCTCAAACCTATGAGCCAAAATAAACTCCTTTGCTTTATTAGTTGATTATGACAAGTATTTGTGATAGCAATAGAAGTTTTATTTATTCATTGGGAAACACAATGATCAATTTGATAAAAACAGATGGGGGAACTGCCCATTACAACATCGGGTAACCCTTAAGAGCTACAAAAACTGGCCAACCACAATGGTACATATCTGTAATTGCAGTTATTTGAAAGGCTGAACCAACAGGATTGTAAATTTGGAGCCAACCTGAGCATCTGAAGCATAACTGTCTCAAAACAAAAAGAGTTGGGACTATTGCTCAGTGGTAGAGTAGCCCTTGCTTCAAATTCCACTATCTCCAAATACAGCTACTGAACCTGACCACTTAAGATTCTAGTGCAGGGTAGAAATCAAGAAACTAGGATGAACTATAGTGACTAGAATAAAATGTGCAAAGAAGAAGTGAATTAGAAAAAAAAAGATCTACAGATTCAATGTAATCCCTGTTACATTAATCAGCTTTTCATCACTGTGACTGAAATACATAATACCAACAGCTTCAAGGAGGAAATGTTTACTTTTGCCCCACGGTTTCAGAGGTTATGGTCCACAGCTAGCTGGCTCCAAAGGGGAAAGCGGGCCAGAGGAAAGCTGCTTAACTTGTGGCAGCCCCAAAGCAGAGAAAAAGGGAATGAGGCAGAGAAGGGACTGGGGACAAGAAGGCGCCCCTCCAGGTGACATTCCCAGCAACCTACTTGCTTCCACCCAGGCCGCCTGCTAACAGCGTGTTCAACTACAAACACATCAATGAATCACTCCATGATGAGGTTATAGCCTCCCTGCTCTAATAATCTTCCAAAGATTCGCCTCTGAATATGTGAGTCTTTCTTTGGAGGTTTTGATCCAAATCATAACTCTAAAACTAATGGACTGTACACTTTTAAATGATTAATAAACTGTATGTTGTATCTATTTTATCCCAATAGAAAGCACTTCAGAGAAGAGACCTTAAATGATTAAGGGAAATCTTTATAGAGAATTAATCCTGCTGAAAATTAAAGGATGAATTCATGTAAACTACATCTACTAGAAAATGTAGTATAATTAATTTTATTTTAAAACTACCCTTGATCTTCAGAACAATTTTCTTTGTTCCTCTGTAAAAATTCTCATTTTCACATGTACTTTTAGTGTGAGTTACAAATTAGATATACTAAAATATTCCAGAAATCCTAATTACATACAGTAAATAAAAAAGCTAGGGTAATTACCTTAAGAAAAAGCAAAATAATGCTGTTATTAACTTCTACACCAGCAAGAACAATAACTATAATGATTTCCTCTGAATACCTATTTCTCTGCCTTAACTATGGAGATAAAGTGGTTGGAAGGTACTTGCTGTTGTGGATATGAAATATGAATCTTTCATTCTACAAGTTCTCTTAAGAATTGTAACAGAGATATGACTTAGAAGGATTTATTCTCAGCCTTCAAACTCTCAGCTCACAGTATTCTAAATACCCTGGACAGCAGGTAAATACTAATTCCTTGAAGTGAGAAGCAGGAGCTCTAATGAAACTGCCACTTTCCCTACATGCAGGAGTACAGGAACACCTCATAATCCACTGCAATATAAAAATCGTATGTTTTCTTTATAAACTCTCAGATACAAATACACTCCTGATCAAAGGATTGTGACACTACAGGTATTTCTAAATAGGTTAGTTGTATAACTCATAGGATGTGAGGAAGTTACATCACTATACTTTATCTAACTCCTTAAATATCAAATACCAGCAACAGCATGCAGCAGGGATACAACGTAGCAGCAAACAAAAGAGGAAAAATTTCTGTTCTTATGAAACTATCATGGATTTAGACAGAAAATAAATATCAGGTTTAGCAAGAAAAACAGAAAGACCACTCATTCCCCTTTTCCCTGAACAGTATACCTTTTATGTCCCTTTTTTGGCAAAAATACTGACAGCACAGGTTAGTCAGATTTGTATTACTACAACAAAATGCTTGAGGCAATTAACTTACATGGAGAAAAGGTTTACTTTAACTCAAAGTTCAAGAGGTTCCAGGACAAAGGCAGCAGCCACCTCGCTTTGTCCCTCTGGTGAGTAAAGCAAGAGAAAATGGAGCAAAATCATTAAGCACATGAGCTAGACAGAAGAGAGGAGGTGGCCTGGAGGCCCGGCGCCCTCCGGAGACAAGCCCCCAGCGCTGGGGCTCCCGGGAGCACGCTGGCAAAGGCTCCTTTGCTGCTCAACAGCGCCATCCTGAGGGTTGAGCCTTGAACACAGAGCCTGAAGGACAACACTGCCCAGAGGAGAACTGCTTGCATCGCCAAAGATAAGGAGCCAGCACAAAGAAAAGGAAGGAAAAGTGGTATATACATAAAATAGTTACCTTATCAATTTCTCAACTCATTGAAAATAAAGGGCTATGTTTACACTGTTTCAACAATTAAATGCTGATATCTTGTACTGTGAATAACTAATTTAAAGATGACTGTGTACAATGTACTGACCATTGTTACCCTCCTATAGTTTTGAAATTTTGTTTATTTCTCTCTCTTACCAGGAATTGAACTCAGGCCCTTGCACTTGTCAGGCAAGCGCTCATTCTTCTGAGCTATCTCCCCAGCCCTGTTTATTTCTCTTTAAAATAAAAAAAGAGAGCCTTCCAGGCCTGGCCGCTGCAATAAGGCAGGCTAGCAGGCAGCGCCTCAATTTCAGCTCTTAACGGTCCACCTAGAAGAAAAAACTAGCTCCGAAGAGTTGTACACATGCACCCAGCCTCGAAGGCGGCTAAGTAGGCAGCTCGCATTCTAGACCTCAGAGGGTGAAAAAGGGAACCGAGAGGAAGGCGGCTGAGACCGACAAGACTAAATGCCATGGAGGAGGAAGCGGCCAAAAAGAAAGGAGACTCCAAGTGGAAATAAGTTGGACAGACACTATTTTAGCAAGTGTCATGCCATGATTTTGCCAACATCACAGTTAAAGGCTGACATTTCTGCATAAGCATTTCCCTGTTAAAATGTCCTTGTCCCTTACTGAGGAGCAGAAGAAAAAGACTGAAGAGAATCGACAGAAGGCTCTGGCCTGGAGAGCCGGAAGACTATTAACAGAACAGTCTCAGAGCACAGGCTCTGGTTCCTCTATTGCTGCCAACTATTCTCCATCTAAGCAAGGCTCTTCCCAAAATTTCTCCCATGAGCCTTCTCAGCCAGAGAGCCATGGTGTCGCTGTCAAGCAGCAGAACCTCCATACTTCGTTGTGTGACCAGAGACCTCATAATTCCCACCAGTTTCAGCTCATCACACCAGAGCATGCCAAGGGAATATGGAAGAGCCAGGGGATGGTCTGCCCAAACCAGGGCCGCCCAAGGCAAGTGACTCTTCCTGGGCTCTCTCCACCATTGGCACAAGGTCCTCCAAATGTCACTAACCAACAGCTCTTTGGCTATAAGATCAGTCAAGGGTCATCCTCAGGCTTCACATCAGACTGAATTGACATCTGACGCTAACACAACTCCTAAGTTTTTGGCCAAAGTGAAGTGTTCCTGGGAGACACCACTTTCTTCCTCTTGTCAGCTGACTGGGGACCAGGAATCAGAAGCCAGAACTGTAAAACCTTCCACCTCAGGGCAGAGCCTTTCTAACATTCATGAAGGAAGACTCCAGGAGAAGCTGAGCACTCCACTGCCAAAAGCATTAAGCTCCCAAAAAGGGCAGTGCATAAGGGAAGGAGATCACTTCTCAGTGAAGATTGGCTACAATGAGGAGCTCCTTGCTGTGCTTAAGAGTCTACCCTGTAGAATTTATGATCCCACCACCAAGATGTGGAACTTCAGCATGGCTGACTACGGTGCCCTGATGAGAGCAGCTTAGTGCCTCAGCACAGTCACCCTGCAGCCGCTGGAAGGGGTCAATGGCAGCAGTAGGACACAGGCTGGCTTTCCTTCGGCTCCATCGCTGGCCTTCGTCAAAGGACAGTGCATGCTCATCTCCCGGGCCCACTTTGAGGTGGACATCAGCTACACAGCGGACCTCAATGCGCTGTTTAAGCAGATAGAGTCCCAGAAATACGATGTTAAGACTAGGAAGTGGAATTTTCTCTTGGACGAGCACAATAAACTAATTATGAGAGCGCGCTGTCTCCCACAGGTTCCCTTGCAACCTCTGCCCAAGATGCTCACCCAGGCATTTGCATCTCAGCTGGAGAAGACCTCTCTCCACCTCACAGCAGATATTCCCGAGGCAGACCTTTCTGGAGTGGATGACAAGCTTGTGTCCAACCTGATGCCCTTTCAGAGAGGAGGAGTCAATTTCACCATAGCAGAAAGAGGCCGCCTGCTGCTTGCTGATGACATGGGCCTGGGGAAGACCATCCAAGCCATCTGCATAGCTGCCTTCTACTAGAAGGAGTGGCCCCTGCTGGTGGTGGTGCCGTTCTCCGTGCACTTCACCTGGGAGCAGGCCTTCCTCCAGTGGCTGCCATCTCTGAGGCCAGAAAATATCAACGTGGTGGTGAATGGGAAGGGCTGCCTGACGGCTGGCTTGGTCAACATAGTCAGCTTTGACCTTCTGAGCAGGATGGAGAGGCAGCTGAAAACCTCTTTCAAGGTGGTCATTATTGATGAATCTCACTTCCTGAAAAACAGCAAGACTGCCCGCTGCCAAGCAGCTGTGCCCATCCTAAAGGTGGCCAAGAGGGTGATCCTACTGTTAGGCACGCCAGCCATGTTCCGGCCCACAGAGCTCTACACACAGATCATCACAGTCAAGCCAACCTTCTTTACTCAGTTCCATGCCTTTGGACTTCGCTACTGCGATGCCAAACGGCTGCAGTGGTGCTGGGACTACTGGGGCTCCTCCAACCTGGGGGAGGTGAAGCTGCTGCTGGAGGAAGCCATCATGCTGCAATGCGTCAAATCCGATGTCCTTTCCCAGCTGCCAGTCAAACAGCAAAAGATGGTGTTAGTTGCCCCAGGATGGATCAGTGCCAAGGTCAGGGCCAGCCTGGATGCTACAGCCAAGGAGATGACCAAGGACAGAACTAAACAGCAGCAGAAAGAGGACCTTATTCTCTTCTTCAACTGAACAGCTGAAGCTAAAATCCTGTGTGTCACTGAATATATCCTGGACCTCCTGGAAAGTGGAAGAGAGAAGTTTCTTGTGTTTGCACACTATAAAATGGTTCTGGATGCAATTACTAAAGAACTGGAGAGAAAGCACGTGTCCCACATCCACATTGATGGGTCCACCCCGTCGGCAGACAGAGAGGACCTGTGCCACCAATTCCAGCTGTCCCAGGGGCACTCCGTGGCGTGCTGTCCATCACCGCTGCCAACATGGGCCTCACCTTCTCCTCGGCTGACTTGGTGGTGTTTGCTGAGCTGTTTTGGAACCCATGAGTGCTGATCCAGGCACTGCATTGGACAGACAAACTCCATGGGCATTCACTACCTGGTGGCAAGAGGCACTGCCAATGACTACCTTTGACCTCTGATTCAAAAGAAGATTAAAGTTTTAGGGGAAGCTGGGCTTTCTGAGACCAATTTCTCAGAAATGACAGAGGCCACTGATTACCTCTCCAAGGACCCAAAGCAGCAGACAATCTATGACCTGCTGTAGAAGTCCTTTGAGGAAGATGAAACGGACCTGGAGCTCCTGGAGGCAGCAGAGTCCTTTGACCCAGGAAGCACTTCAGGAACCTCAGGATGCGGATCCTGTGATCTGGGAGATGCCGTAGATGAAAGTGGCTCATCAGCCAGCCCAACGAAAAGGAGATTTGAATTTTTTGATAACTGGGACAGCTTTACCTCTCCCTTCTAGGAGAGGCCAAATTTTTTTTTCCAAATCACAGAATTTATTCAAATAAAGTAAGGTATTTTGCTTATAAACAAAAAATAAATAAATAAAAATAAAAAAGAATTGAGATACTGTCAAAAGGGAATGTAGACACATACAGATAGATAAGAGATAGAGATATGAGGAGGCTTGTTTGACTATGATAAATTTAAGCAGTGAATGAAAAGAAGAGAAGGAGCAAGCAGTATATATTATCTGGAGAAAGAGCTTTTCAGCCAGAACATGTGTGATTGGGATATGGGGTGTGTGTGTGTGTGTGTGTGTGTGTGTGTGTATGTGTAACCAAACTATAAAGCTTGGTGAGACAAACTGAATCCAGATAGAGATGAAGGGTATGAAAGGATGAAGACAGAAGTTTCAAGTACACTTAGGACAGCTCAAAGATAAAACTTAAGGTAGGCCATAAATAAGCCAATACATTTAAATTGATTGAAGTCTATACAGCAGGTTTTCATACTATAATAGAATTAAGAGTCAATATTACAGGCATATATAAAAAAACTCCAAATATCTGGAAATAAAATAAAACATTTCAAAAGAACACAAAGGTTAAAGATATAATAACACCAAACTAGACAATATTTTGAAATGAATGGAAAGTGAATATAAAATTTATGAAACACAAATTCAGTAGAAATACATAAATTTAGTTTTAAATGCTTATGTTAGAAAATACCTAAAATCGATCATTTAACTCTGTCTCAAAAAAACCAGAAAAGGAAGAGCAAATCATATTCAAGGTGGGTAGAAAGTAATAAAGATCAATTTAATAAAAATCACTTGGGATATATTAGGGCCGGCCAAATAGCTCAGCAAATTAAAGTGCCTGCAAGTGGATGCAGGGGGCAGGGGTTCGATCCCTGGGCCTGCCATGCTGGCCCCGCCTTGGGGCGCACAGAGATGGCAATTGAGACTGGGCATAGTGGTTTGCGCCTGTAATCCCAGCACTTGGGAGGCTGTAAACAGGAGAATCACTATGAGTCAAATCTAGTACTGAGACCCTGAAAACCCTGCAGAACCTTCCCTAAAATACAGAAAAGAAAAAAA
>NW_004524683.1:5505085-5520388 GCF_000260255.1 Octodon degus | reverse complement strand
TTTTTCTTTTTCTTTTTTGATGGAACCGGGGATTGAACTCAGGCCCTTGCTCTTGCCAGGCAAGCACTTATTCTACTGAGCCATCTCCCTGGCCCTTATTGCAGATCTTCTGAAAACTAAAGCTAACATATTTGCAGAACACTGAATGTCTTCCCCCTAATATCAGAAGAAGGCGAGAATATTTGTTTTCGCTGTTCTGCAGGCTCTGGGCCAGAAATGGTGAACCTTTTGGAGCTTTCAGTGACACAAACAGCCCACTGGGGACCTGTGCCACAGGTTGGTCTCCAGGGCTATAATGCTGCAAAATTATAGTAAAAAAGTAAAGGTATAGAGACTGGAAACTGTCATTCTCAGGCCACATAATTTTGCATATAAAAATTAAACTATAAAAATAACAAGAACAGCAGCAGTACACACCTACCTGAAGTCAAAAACAAGTTTGGGAGGCACAGGTCCCAAGATTTAAAACCATGATTTTATTTCTAGAGAACAGCAAATATGATGAACAACCATTTTGTATCTGTATATTCAAAATAGTTATGATAGGTATACAGCTACATTCTCTTAATTCAATGAATAGGTTTGTTCTAATAGTGTTTGTGGACAGAATATCATATCTGCATCTTGTACAATAAATAACCATTAAGACAACAATATGCAATGTATTAAGTATTGAAACTGTCCTAGTAATCAGGTTTGAAACTGTCTCATTGCTATTTCTCAATAAAATTATTTTTTAAAAAAGAGAACAAATATGAATTAAAAATAAATTTACCAAGATAATTCTGTTCATAATAGTATTAATACGAATAAAATATCTGGACATAAATTTAATAGAATTGGAGACGGGCTGTGGTGGTGCGTGCCTGTAATCCCAGCACTTGGGAGGCTGAAAACAGGAGAATCACTACAAATTGAATCTATGTAGTAAGACCCTATAGGCCCTATCCTAAATACAGAAAGAAAAAAATTATAAAAAGAAAAAGAAATATAATAGAATCCTAAAACCCGGAAGCTGAAAAAACATTACTGGGAAAATTGAAGATGATCTAAAAATATATATATGCACCATATTAATAAGTTAGGGATATTATAATCTGAAAAAGTCTGCCTAGGGGCCAGGGATATAGCTCAGCAGTATAGGTGCCTGCCTAGCAAGCACAAGGTCCTGAATTTGATCCCTGGTACTGCAAAAGAAAAGAGAAAGTCTGTCTAAATATATGTGCAGACTTAACACTAATCCTATCAATGCTATCCCTATTGAACACATCATTCCAGACAGTTTTGAAATTCCCATGCTAACTCTAATATATATGGTATGCAAAGGGCCTAGAAATAGAATAAAGTTGAATGGCATATCATATACATACACAGGTTGAAGAACAAATACAAGCTTTGGCACAAGTACTTCAATAATATCTATAACACTATAGTAAGCAAGACTAATACTGCTGACAAGGATAAATATATACATGAATGGAACAGACTAGAGATCAGAAGTAAAACCCTTACACTTTATAGTGAACTGTTTTTCAGCAGACATAAAGACAACTCAGTGAGGAAAGTAACAGTCTTTTCAACAAATGATACTAGGACAACTGGAACTCAACTACAAACAAGCAAAAAAGGATCCAGACTCTTGCCTTATACCATATAAAAAAATTAACTCAAACATGTATCACAGTCCTAAAAATTTAACAGATAAAACTATAAAATTTCTGGATGATAGAAGAAATATTACATACATTAGGCCAGTGATAGCAACCTTTTTAGAGTTTTCTCTTTTTTTAATTTTTTTTTTTTCATGTGTTTGGTACAGGGTCTCCCTACACAGTTCAGACTCATAGTAATTCTCCTGGATCAGCCTCCCCAGTGCTGGGATTACAGGCGTGCACCTCCACTCCTGGTTTCAGTGGCTGGTTCAGTGCACCTAGGGCCCAGGGGACAGCATGGTATGCAGTACTGGGGATGTAATTGGGGTCCTTGTGCTTGCCCAGCAAGTGCTTAGACCGCTGAGCTATCTCCCCAGCCCTTTTCAGAGTTTTCAGTGATAAACAGTCAGCTGTGGCACATATCCCCTAAGTTTGCCACCACTGGATTAGACAAGCATTTCATAGATCATACCCAAAGTATAAACCTGTAAGAGAAAATATTTTTGAATTAGACTGCTTAATTTTTATTCTGCAAACAACACCAACAAGAGAATTAAAAGACTAAAGACAGAAAATATTTACAGATTAGGGTTGATATTCAGAATATTAAAAAGAAAAAATACAGGGGGCACAGAGATGGCTCGGTATAATAAGCGCTTCCCTGGCAAGTGCAAGGGCCTGAGTTCAATTCCTGGTTCTGCAAAAAAAAAGAAAAAAGAAAAAATACAAAGAAAATGACCCAATTCAAAAAGATATGCATAAGCATTTTACAAGAGAAGGGACACGAATGGCTAATAAGTGCACAGAAAGGTGTTCAAAATTATGAGATATTGAAATGCAAATTCAAAATACCATGAGATACTTCTACACATCCACCAAAATTGCTGTAGTCCAAGAAACTAACAAAACCAGGTCTTGGAATGATGTGGAGAAATGGAGACCTTCAGGTATTGCTGGTAGAAATATAAAATGCTGTAGTAATATTTAAAACATATACAGTAACTTTTAAAAACATGCTGACAGATTCTTATAAATATAACTTATTAGCATAAAATTCTGCACATGGCCATTGATATATTCATACCAATATTATTCATAATAGCCAAAAATTGCTAACAGCCCAAATATCTAATAAATAACCACCAGGGGGTAAAAAGTTCTATACAACAGAACACTACTTAACAATAAAAAGAATGAATTACTTAGATATGGAATAATAGGTATGATTCTCAAAATCATTATCCTAAATAAAAGAATGAAGAAATAAAAATACAGCCTTTACATAAAATTTCCAAGAAGGCAAAATCTATGGAGGTGAAATATGTATCAGCTGTAGCTGGGGCTAGACATATGGGTTGACCGTGAACAGGCATCAAGGAACTTTTTAGGGTGAGAGAGTTCTAAATTGATATTGATGATGGCTCACAGCTGTATAATTTTCTCAAAATCATTTAACTACAGTTATGATGGATGAATTTTATGGGATGTAAATTATAACTCACTAAAGCTGTGAAACAAGGTAAGGGAAGGATATAATGAAGCACTTGTCCAGTCTGTCCTACAAACACCGTAATTCTGGGTAAAATTGTTAAGAAAAATATCTTTCTAAAAAAAATTTACCTAGTAAACTCAAAACAATAACAATACTATAAAAACAGTAATCCTATAACAGCTTGTGAAAAGCTGTCTCTCAGTGGACGCTACAGCTGCTGGCTGAGGAGGAGTTTACACTCCCTCAGGCTGACGCCACCGGGAGCCAAATGATCCATCTCGGCATCTCTAAAGACAATCTGACATTTTCTGCCACTTGATATGGGGCAATAAGTACACAGCACCAACTATCAAGGGTTCTTGCTAAATAACAAAATAAAATGACTTAATCTAATCAAAATTTTAGGTCTAACTACCACTTGCAATACAAGTGGTAAACAAGCAAAACAAAACTTGAAGGACACAATCAGCCAAACCTTTGATTTTTTTTTTTTTCACAAAGTCATAGCATTAAAAAAAAAAAGTATAGGATGGTATTATAGAGAAAAGAAACTGAGATAAATAACCACATATATAAAGTACGAGCCCCACCTTGCCTGGATCCTTCCCTTTTTTGCAATTAGAACATGTTCATTAATCTGCGCGTTGGGTTACATTATGACATCTTCATCCATGCATATAACATAATTTGATTCCGTCTACTGTTATTTCCTTTTCCTACCCTACCACTGGTCCTCTTTCTAACAGTCTCCCTTCTACTTTGATGGCATCTTTTTACCTTAGATTCTAAATACTGGAAAAAACACTTGTCTCTCTGAAGCTGGCTTATTTCACTTAACATGATGAGCTCTAGTTCCTTGATTCTGATTTTAAGAAGCCAATTATAAAAAGATATTTTGCATACAACTGAAGAACTCTGAATAATAACTGTTTAATTTTAATAAGAAACATAATTTTGTTAGATGTGATACAAGCATAGTAGTTATAAAGCTTCTGTCTTAAGGATATTGACATAAAATTTTCCCAACAATTTTTAAATGGCCAGGTGAATATATTAGCAAAAGGTCTTTCTTGAAGCTAGGTGATAGCTATATGGGCTTCATGCCACTCCCTCCAATTCCAGTGAATTTTATAAATTAGAATAGATTGGGGGGGGAAGAAAGATTATAAGGCAGGAAGGGGTAAGAAGCAAAAGAAAAAATAACCCAAAGCTCAAAGCAAGTCTGGTATAAGAACTGAAGTCTAAATAAAGCCAAGTATTTGAAAGTATTATTTAAGCAGAGAGCAAAAATGAAGTAGAAAGTGATCAGGGGGCTACTTCACATGGAGCTAGCATGTCTGAGATCCTAGGTTGGATCCCTAGCATAGCAGAGATATTGAAAATGAATAATTTCAGAAGTATATCACAAAAGTAGAACAGTAAGTAATTATACAGACCCAACAGAAAAACTGAAGTAGAAAATCAAAGAAGAAAATTGCAAATTAATAATAGCCACTAAGTATTCTTAGAGCGGTAAAACTTCAAATCAAATAGGAAGAAAAGCATTATTTTTAACAAAGAATTTCAAAATCAGTAGAATGCTATTATTTTTCTAAGATATACATTTTTTCAGATAATGAACAGGATGTTTAGGAAATATGAAAATCTATACACCCGCTGACACCAAACTGTCACTGTTGACGCACGCCAGGAAGCATGCCCTAGAGAAGTCCCTAAACCGTAACTCTGCGAAGGTACACTATGGCCTAGCCCATTTTCTTCCCATAGTCAGATCCCAGCAGGATGCCAGACTGCATGTTCCTTTTGCATTTCTACAGTTCCAGTGGGATGAGGAGCGGGGCTCTAGTGCAGGACACAGCTGCTGACAAGGATAGCCAATGCTCTCTGCTTTTTGGACCACAGTTATATATGAGACTAATCCTGAAATCCTAATTATAAGGACAAATCCCCAGTGCTTGAGTAACTTTTTCAAGAACATACTTTTACATAGCTGTCCTCACACATAGTTATATTATTTTCTATTCTTAGTACTGTATTTTACAGAATTTAATTGTATCTACAACGTTGAAATAATTTATTAACATAATGAATGCAATAAAAAATTCCAAGGCATCTGTATTTTAAGCAACCATCATTCTGATGTTTTTATTGCTCATTTGCTTGATTTGCAGTTCACTTAAAGATGTTAAACATGTTTAGTTAAAAGGTTAAAGATGTTTGCTGCACAAACTTCCAGCCAATAATAATGCTCTACCTTATATCACAAATAATCCATTCTGCTTTGACCAATAAAAAGTTTAGATAACTCTTCCTTTCTTTTAAATAGAAAATAAAATATAACGAGACATAATTCTTGGCCCCTCTGCAGCAAATAAATTCATTACTTTTACAAAACTATTAAATTCTACAAAAGTGTAGAAACAGTCCCAGACCAAGATTTTTTAAATTCTATGGAGCCTTTTAAGCTTTTCTTTAAACCCAGAGGCGTAAAGAACATAAGGACAGAAATTCTAAAATATCTTAAGATCAATAATGTAAAAGTTACTTGTGCTAATATTGTCTGGACATTATTTCATGCCTATCTATTGTACTGAGTAACTACCATGAAGATGATAATGTGCAATGTATTAATTATCATTACTCTATTAGCCTGATTTGAAAACTTTTATTTCTGTTTTTCTTCTTGTCTTTAAAATAAAGGAAAAGAAAGAAGTTAAAACTTACATTCAAGTTGTGCAACCACGTCTCCAGGGTCTACTGCTTCAGGGAACACCTAGTGGGGAGCAGACAGGGAGAATTAAGGGTGGGGAAATCCACTCCTTTCCCAACCAAGGAAACCTGTGATGTCAGTGAGAACATGCCATTTCTTTCTGCTAGTCATGATTACTAAGACAAAATGAATCAATAAATTTTACAGCTGGCTCTGCCCCCTTTGCAGACTTCATCTGCACGCTCTCTTCCCTTTCTTACCAAGACCATCTCAGCTTGGTGGTGCTCCTCAGGGTCAGCAAGCCTACTCCCAACCAGCAGTCTGTACGTTTGCTATACCTCTGCTTAGAATGCTTTTCCTTTAAGGCAACAGTGATGGGAATCTTTTAGAGACCAAGTGCCAAACTGAAACCTAAAAGTCAATTATTGCAAAGTACCAACACTGAAATTAAACCTAAATGCTAAGGTTTTAGTTTACAAAAACCAATTCATCATTAACAATTGTTGTCCTAAAGGAGAAACAACACAAGCACCAGAGGTTCTCCACCACCCGCTTTAGTTGTTTAGATTGCTGATACAATCTCATAAATTAGATTGTTTCAATGTTATTACCTGCTCTGACCACTCTTTAAAACAGATAATCCTCCTCAGCCCCTTCTTTTCATGTACTCATTAATCTCCAAGAGGGGAGGAATTTGCATAGTTTACTATCTATCCTCAGGCCTAGAACAGCCAATGGGAAAAAAACAGGTACTGGTATTTGTGCAGAGGAGTCTTCCTCCACAAAGAAGGGCGAGAGAGGGAGGGGAAAGAAGAAAGGAAAAAAGAAGGGAGGGAGGGAGGAAAACAATTAGTAGTTATCAAAAGCAACAGTTTTAGGGAAAATAAAGCTAAGAGACTTAAATATCACAAGATAGTCAAAAGTAAAACATGACAAATTCTTACTATGATTTCTTTATTTTTTGTGAAAATTATTGTTCAGAATTCAAAATGGGTAAGTTTTACTACATAAAGCCCACTAATATGATTTTATAAAAAGTTAATCCATTCAGGATAAAAACATAACTATTCTTTGATAACATAATATATATGCATTTTCAAACTTCCAGATTCAATACACAACTTTCCTTTTGAATTAAATCAAAGTACAGAGTTAGCAATAATTTCTATCATAAGATTTCAGTAAAATATGAGAACTATTTTGATTTTTGTTTTCATACTTCCTCTAATTTTCTTTCTTCTTTCTTTCTTTCCTTTCTTTTTGGGGGGAGTACTGGGAATTCAACCTACAACCTCACACTGGCCAGGCGGGCACTGTGCCACAGAACTATATCCCTGATTCTTGGTCTATATTTGAACACACCTTTTCAAACACCATTCTGGCATTGAAGACCAGTGGAAAAGTGGCTGGGACACATTGTGTCTTTTTGTATTGGCCAAACACACAGATGCTAAGATAGATGTCCTCCTTGTCTTTCAGCACCACTCCTGGACAAGTTACCTGAAAGAAATTGAACAAATAGATATAACTGCTAGATAGAGCTGATAAAATGACATCATTTTAGTAATTACTATTTTACATAAAATAGTAGTCTGTTAACCTAATAAAAATACTCAAAAATAAAAAAATATTCTAGTATTTACAGAGTCAAATGAATGCCTTTACAGTTTCCATCCCCCTGAGAAATCTGTAATTTTCCATTTGGTTATTTTTGTGTCACACTTAAAGCTCCAAATGCTGGCTCCTGGGATAGACACAAATAGTTTTAAACAATCAGCCTAAGGCTCCCACTTTATAGTGAGTGCTGACATAAAGTTATTCAATGTCATTTAATCTCAAAGGATTAGTACTCAGCAAAACTAAAACAGTATACTAGGGGACAAAAAAATGCTGATGAAAAACATATATCTGATCTCAATTACCTTAAATAGTAATCCACAGATACCCTCATTAAAAGCAGTATGTTAACTTTCAAGGATAGTGAATTGGAAGTTTCTAACCCAGTACAGTAATTTTAAAATATTAAATTGCATTTAATCATCATTATAAATTTTTTGAGACAGAATCTTGTTTTGTAGTTGGGCTTTAACTCACTATGTAGTCCAGGAGGGCCTCAGGCCCACCACAATCCTCCTGTCTCAGCTTCCTGACTGTTAGGATTACAGTCATGTACCACTATGCCTGGCTTATCATTATAATAGACAGAAAATATGGAGTTCCTCAATAATACATAGTACAATCTCTTCAGTCCCTGTCATATTCAATTGCTAATAATCAAATACACCCTTAACAGGATATTAGAAGTTCTCCAATATTTGAGTCTATTGTAACAGTATTACCAACAACTCAACTCTACTAGTATATCCAATATCCAATGAGTACTTTTATTCTTTCGGCACAAACATTACTTGCTCATGAGTGTAACTGGATCCCAGAGTTGCAGGTACAAAATGAAATGACAATGCTAAACCACAAAGGGCAAAGTGGGTGTAATTATTGTAATAAAACAGAGGTAAAGCAATGATCAGAATGACCTGGCTTACAGAGTTAACTAACTAGTTATAGTGTTCCCAGAAGTGAAAAAGATAGGAAGCTTACTAAATTTTTATGAAATGAACAAAAAAATTTACCCAAAATCAAGGTAATGGAGAACCACAGCACCACAACCAATTCCCAATCTTAAGCCAGTTTATAGATTCAGACCCACTGAATGAAGAGGAGGTTGGGTTCATATCAGGACACTAGCAAAAATCATTCCATCAGTCTTTCTCCCATCATCCCCCAAAAGGACTTAGAGTCTTTTACCACAATAACCATACCTTGGAGAAAAGGACATGATCAGAAATTTAGGGGACTACCGGGCATTGGTTTGAACTAATGCTGACTCCAGAAGACCCAAAACATCACTGTGGTCCTCTAGGAAGACTAGGGGGCCTATGGAGGTCATGTGCTCAATGAAGTGTTAGCCAAGGTCCAATTCATAGTGGGCCACTAGGTCCCTAAATCTATCTTGTAGTCATTTCCTATTATGATTTAGATCAACAACATCCTTCCAACAGTATCATATGTACAAAGATGGGGCTTCAGGAATATGGTTTTGGGGTTACTATAGCTGACTTGGTGTTGGGAAGTGGGACTGGCTAGAGATGGTACACTGGAGATATGTCCTAGAAGTGTGTACAATATTATTGTCACTGACTCCTTCCTTGTTTGCTTCCTGGCCATCATGACATGAGCAGCTTTCCTGTGACAGATCTTTCCACCATGTTCTACCTTGCAGCCAACAGATCATGAACTGAAAATATGAGCTAAAATAAACCTCTCATCCTTTAAGCTGTGTGTACAGGACATCATGTCTCAGTGATGAAGGAAGTAACTAAGTAATTTTCTTAGTTCCAGAAAACATAATTGGGATAGAAATACTTTGGACTTGGCACAACCTCTAAATGGTTCCCTAAACATCAGAGTGAGGGCTATTATGGTGGTAAAGGCCAAATGGAGCCCATAGGAATTGCCTCTACTTGACAAAATAATAAATCAAAAGTATGCCTCAAGGCACTACAGAGATTAGACACACGAAAGATGCAGTTTCTACCACATCTCCACTTAACTCTATTTGACCTGTGTAGAAGATACATGGATCTTGGAGAGTGAAGGTGGATTAAAGTAAGATTAATCAAGTGGTGACTCCATTTGTTGTGGCTACAACAGATGTGGTTTCCTTGCTTGAACAGATTAACACATCCCCTGATAGCTGCAATATAGTTAATGATTTGGCAAATGCCTTTTTCTCCATACCTCACAAGAAGCAATTTGCTTTTAGCTGCCAAGGTCAGCAATGCAACTTCACTGTCTTCCCTCAGGGGTATGTCCTACCTCCAGTCCTATATCATAACTTATTTCACAAGAATCTTGATCACCTTTCTCTTCCATGAGGTACCACACTGGTCTGCTACATTTATGACATTCTGCAGATCAGACCAAGCAAGCACCAGGTATTAATCACTCTGGCCTTATTGAGAATGAATTTATGTGTCAGAGCAGGGAAATAAATACAACTAAAAGTCAAGGGTCCTCTACTTCTGTAAAATTTCCAGCAGTCCACCAGTATGGGACATGTGGAGATATCCTTTTTGTGGTGAACAATAAGTTGTTGCATCTGGCTCCTGCTATAACCAAAATAAAAAATAAATAAATAAAAAGGACAGAAACCCAGTGAGCCTATTTGAATTCTGATGGGAACATATTCCTTCCTTTGGTGTGTTACTCTGACCCACTTGCCAAGTGATTTGGAAAGCTAGTTTTGAGTAGATCCCAGAACAAGAAAAGACTGCAACAGGCCCAGATTGCTGTTCGGGCTGCTTTGCCCATTGGGCCATATGATCCAGCAGATCCAATGGAACTTGGATCAGCAGGAGGAGAGGAGGATGTTTGGAGTTTCTGACAGGCTCCCACAGGTGAATCACAGCAGAAGCTCTTGACATTTTAAAACAAGGCCCACCATCATCTCCTATCAACTATTCTCCCTTTGAAAACAGTTTCTGGCCTCCTAAAGAGTTTTAGTGGAAAATCAATACCTAACCCTGGGATATCAAGAAAACTGAGCCACCTATCATGAACTGTGTACTGTCTGACCTACTAAGTCACAGATGCAACAGTCCTTCATTAAATGGAAGTGGTTTGAGGAAAAGCCCACTTGGGCCCCCCTCCTGTCCCTCTCTCAGATAGGAGCTTTCTTTCTCTCAATAAATATATTCTGCTCATTAAAAAAAAATGGAAGTGGTATATATGAGATCAAACCCAACAAGGTGCTGAAGATACAAGTTACATCAAGCACTAGGTCAAATGACCATGCCCCTTACTCCTGCTACCTTGCCTTTTGTCCTGGCATGCACCTATGGCCTCATGGCAAGTACCCTATGAATGGAAACAGGAAAAGAAGGCTAGAACCTGAACCACAGATGGTTCTACATATTATGCAGCATGACTGAAAAGTACGCAGCTGGAGCACTATAGTTTCATTCTGGGACATTCCTTAAGGGAAATGGTGATGGAAAATATTCACAGTGGACAGAGCTCTGGGCTTCTGCTTGTACATTTTGCTTGGGAGGAAAAAATGACCAGATAAGTGAGTACATACCAATACATAAGGTCTGGCTGGATGATCAGAGAATTGGAAGAAAGATAAATGGAAAACTGGTAACAGGACATCTGCAGAAGAGGTATGTGGGTACAACTTTGAGAATATACTAAAACCTACTGAAATTATACACTTTTTAAAAGGGTATAGTTTATCCGATGTGAATTATATTTCAATTTTAAAAGATAGGAATATGAATAAATGTAAAATTATGAAAAACATACTGTGCAAAAAAAAAAAAAAAAAACCAAACATTATATTCCTGAGAAAGCTAGATTGGCTATCTTAATATACAAAGTAGACTTCAGAAAGAAAAAGATTGTCAATAATAAAATAGAACATTTGTGACTGATAAAAAAAATTTGACTAAGACATAACAAAATTAAATGTGTAAGTGCCTAATTTTTCAGTCTCAAATGAAGCAAAAAAACTGTTACTAAATTTAAATATTTCCCTCTCAGTAACTGATTTTATTTTTTATGTATTTAGTACAGAGTCTACAGGGTCTCACTACATAGATCGGACTCATAGTGATTGTCCTGTTTTCAGCCTTCCAAGTGCTGGGATTACAGGCACGTGCCACCATGTCCAGTTTCAATCTCTGTCTCAGCGCCCCAGGAGTGGGACTGGCGCGGCATGATGGGGATCGAACCCCGGCCAATGCACTCTACCTGAGCAGGCGCTTTAGTCCGCTGAGCTGTCTGGCAGACCCAGTAACTGATTTTAATAGCAGCCAGATAATCATAAAACGTGAAAAAGATGTAAACAACATTTAGTAATTTTACCTGATATTTACAATCATTCAGCAACAGAAAGATATGTGTACTATTTACAAATGTATATGAAAATACTAAGATAGGATAATACTGTTGGTCATGAAACAAGTCTCAATAAATATGAAAAGAATAAAATCATGCAAATTATACTATCTGCCCAAGATGGAATTAAACAAACTCAGTAAAAGGAAAGGATCCAGAAAAACACAACTATTTGGAAATTAAACAACACAATCCTAAAACATTCATGAGTCAAAGAAAAAATGGTAAGACAAATTGGAAAGTATTTCCAACTACATGAAAATTAAGGGTCTATCTATATAATGAGATATAATTAAATCCCATCTAAATGGGGCACACACTATGACAAAAAAATACAATGAATATGTACTTTAAAAAAAATTGCAGTAAAGGCCACACTGTATTGCATGTCCTCAAAATACTCCCCTGGTTTCAACACATATGTCCCATCATTCCTGACACTTTTTGAACCAGTTCTCAGTCTTTCTCAGTAGCTGTCTTCAGTTGCACCATGATAGCCTTGATGACCTGAATCAACTCAAGCTATGCACTTTCCATGGTCATTTTGACCTTCGGCAATAGCCACAAGTCGTATGGCGCCAGTTTCCATGATTAAGGTGGACAGGGACACATCATACTGATTTCACAAGCTTGCCTTTCCATTGGGCGGCATCTGGCAGCAGCATTCGCCGTTCCAGATGTGCTTCAGAAAGTGGTAAGAACATTGGGATCTAGATGAAGCCAGGGGAAATATTTTTAAGAGGATTAACGGCAAAGTCTCTATTATTGTAATTCTGATTTAAACACATACCATACTGCTTGGGTAGCCTTTATTACAGCATTAAATTTTAGAAACTTCCTTCAATTATTTTTTTTGCAGGAAGGCATTTGACCAATATAAGTCCTATTCATGATAAAGGCTCTCAGAAAACTAAGAACTGAAAGAAATGTCCTTAACTGTTAAAGAATAATTCTAAGAAAGCCTAAAGTACCCAACATACTTAAGGCAGAAAGACTGAATGCCTTGCCCCTGATATCAGCAAAAAGTTCAGGATTTTCACTCTCAATACTGTGTGTCACAATGTTCTCTAAGTTCTAGCTAGTGCAAAATGACAAGAGAAAGATGTATTGAAATTAAGAAGAAAAGCATATAGATTGAAAAGGCAAAAGTAAAACAGTATGTTGATGACATAATTGTATCCTATGACAAATGCTACTTATAATAAAGGTTAGTGAAGTCACAGAACATAAGATAAATGAACAAAATCAATTTTATTTCTACATATTAGCAATAACAATTACATAAAGGTTTTAAGTTCTATTTATAATAACATAAAAACATGAACTACTTGTTTACTGAAAGCATGTTTATACAGGTTTACTGAAAACTACAAACATCAATAAAAAAGATCTAAAAATAAGAGAAATTTATATGAGGTTAGGGACTGAAAGATTCAATATTGTTAAGATACCAATCCTCACAAAATTGAACTATAATCTCAATGTCAGGAAGGCACTAAGGAAACTAACAAAATTAATGTTGGAAAAATTCATTTCAAATAAAAATAAAGTAACTTGCACAATCAGAAAACAATTTTAGAATATTTAGAATCCTTTACCTAGTAAGGGAAAGGAAAAAAAAAACTATCACAAAGATGACAAAACATGAAATCACAAGAAATAAAAATTTAAAAAAGGATTTTTAGATGCTTTAAGAGAATGAGAATCTTGAAAAATGTCAATAAAAAATAAAAATTTAAATTAATAAGTAAATAAGAACTTAATAGTGATGACGTCTCCAAATCGAGATCAAAAACACAAATATTACACACATCTATGTGTATGTACACACACAAGAATTTAAGAAACATGGAAAATAGATAAAATTTCCTACATATATTTGATGTCGATGTCAGGAGAAAAGATAAGAGCAGAAACAATATTCAAAGATTCTATAACCAAGGATTTTTCAGAACTAAAGAAACCCATAAATTCTCAGATGGAAAATACACACTGGGTACAAAAAAAATGAATAAACAAATAAATCTCTAACTTTATACAAAACAGTACACTGAAATATACATCAAGGATAAAGTGAAAATACATAATCACAGTGAAAATTCTGGTATGTTTTCCTTAAAAATGGTAAATCATGTAGACAAAAATTTAATAAGGGATGTAAAGTATTTCAGAGCAAACAAGCTCAATGTGAGAAGACAGAACAAATGAGATTACATTATTTTCAAGAAAATAACAATAATAACAGTTGGATAAACCATAAATGAAATAAAAATAATCAGGATAATTCACATCTTATTCATAACTGTGATGGTTAACTTTATATATTAATTTGAGTTAAAGGATACTCCCCTGATAAGACATGATTGCTGAGTGTGTCTGTGAAGGTGTTTCACTAAGAGGTTACTAAATGGCTCACTAGACTGAGTGAAGATCTGCCCTTACCAGTGCGGACAGGCATCATCTAAACTGTTAGCAGATAAAATAGGATAGAACAAAAAGGCAGAAGGCAGCCTTGCTCTCTCTTTTTGAGCTAGGCCATTCAATTTACACCCTTGCAGAACAAAACTGCAAGTTCTCTGGGTTTCAGAATCTGAGACTTAAAACAACTGGCTTCACTGCGTGTCAGACTTTTGGACTCAAGACTAAACTACTACCAATTTTCCGGGTCCTCCAACCTACAGCATGCCATGAGAATACCCAGCCTCCATAATCATGTGTGCCAATTTTCCTAATAAATTCCTCTATGCAGCTATTTATCCCACTGGTTCTATTGCTCTGGATCCTTGCACATTACCCCAATGCAATTAATTAAATTAACTAAAATGCCACAATAGAAGACAGCATGCATATAACCAAAATGCCACAATAAAAGATAGTACGTGTGTGTTTGTGTGTGTGCGCTTGTGTGTGTGCATGTGTGCATGTGTACACATGGGAGGTGGAGTGGGAAGGCATTTATACATAACAAAAAATTCTGAGTGATATAGTGAATGCTCATATGCCTGCCTACCAGCTTAAGAAATAAAACATTACAGGGCCGGGGAGATAGCTCAGTAGAATAAGTACTTGCCTCGCAAGTGCAAGGTCCTGAGTTTAATCGCCAGTATCACAAACTAATAATAATAATAAACAATAATAATAATAAATAAAACATTACAGATAAAGATGAAGCTTCCTGTTCTTTCCTTCCTATAAACCCTGCTTTCTCTTCCTTTTGGCAATACTATTCTGTGCTTTGTATCACCCCTCAGCATTTCTCAATATTTTTCATTGTAATATCTGCATTAAATTACTTGATTATGTCCAAGTTCTGCTCAATTATCTGACATATTTTAAAATAAATGCTTCAAGAATAATTAAAACAGTATGTGACTGAAAAAAAACTATAATCACATCGACGAACACAAACAAAAACTCCTAAATAGAAAACTGGCCAGTGAAATTCAGTAAAAGAGAATAATTACATACCCTGACTTTCTTAAAAAAAAAAA
>NW_004524683.1:5503430-5504430 GCF_000260255.1 Octodon degus | reverse complement strand
TCTTGCCTCACAAAATCATGTAAATGAATTTTTACAAAGTTAGATATAAAAGAGCTTATATTGGAAAGACAGATAGCTACAGATACATATTTACATACATACAAACACAGAATGAGCTAGATTTCAAGACTTCAGGTTATACTGCTATTGAAGGAAGAAAAGAAAGGAAACAGGTAGAGTAGTTGGGTGACAAAAAGCCCAGTAGGGCATGGTGTTGCCACTGTTGTAAATATTGGTTATTACACAGTTAGGATTTGTGCACTTAATATGCTACAGCCCCAGAAAACATTATTTTAAAAATTCAATAATACGTGATTTTCTAATTAAAAGTTTTAAAAAATATATTCTTTACCAGCAACACAAATTTAACAATAAAAATCAATACTAAAAGGACCAAAAGTGAAAATATAAGCTTCATTGGAAGTTATCTTACATAGAAGCAACTGAGGTTTAATATCCAAAATATATCTAAGAAAAATTTCCCACATTCTTTAAGAAAGGCTTTGAACTGACTAGTCACAGAAAATGACACGTGGAAGTTACACAGCCAATCCAAACAAAACCTAGGGCCGGGAAAAGCTAGAAAAGGAATGGAAAGATCTTCCCATGCAGCCTTCAGAGGTAAGAGTTTGTTTCTTTTTCTTTTTTTTTTCAGTTTCAAAACTGTTTAGTAGGACAGTTTGAATAATTAATACATTGTACATTGTTATTTTTTTAGTGGTTATCCATAGTACAAGATGCAGACAGGATATCCTGTGCAAACACTATTAGTACAAATCTTTCTTATTGAGTTAAGTGAAAGTAGATATATATCTATCCTAACTATTCTGTATATAGATACAAAATGGTCCTTCCTTTGTACCCCCTTTTTTATTTCGTCCTGCAGAGATGGGTATTCTATTGGCATCTAAATACTATAGGTGCATAAATTCAGCAAAACAATCCAACACAATCCAGCAGTCCACAATAGTAGTGGGTTATATGCAGAAGTTGTTGACTT
>NW_004524683.1:5496902-5502825 GCF_000260255.1 Octodon degus | reverse complement strand
TTTTTTTTTTAATTTTTTTCTTCTCTTTTTTTAATTTCTTTTTTTTCCCCATAATTTTATTGAGAAATCAGAGGTAAGAGTTTCACTGCCTCATTTACTTTGTAATTTTGGCCTCAAAAATGGTAAAATATCTGTTTCAAACCACCAAATTGGTAGTGATTTGTCACAGAATCAAGAAAACTTAGTAAGATATCATAAGGCTCAACAGTTCCTTTTCTATATCTATCTCTGATAAGCAATGGGTCTGTCATGGTTTACATCTAAAATGTTCCCGCAAAATCTCATGTTTTCATCGGTGGAGCTTTTGGAATGTGACTGGATCATTAGGCTCTAACTTAATCCACAAATTAATCCAATGAGGACATCACAGTTCGACAGCGTCACTTGAAAGTAACAGACAGGAAGTGGGGCTTCGTTCTAGGCAAGTGGGTCATAGTGGCATCCATGACCCACAGCATCCCTGGTCCCTCCTCTCTGTCTCCTTCCCTTTCCCTCTACTGCCCAGCCACCCTAAGCTGAGGAGCTTTCCTCTGTTTCATCCTGCTGTAGTGATATTTCTGCCTCACAGGCCTAAAAGCAATGAAGCAATGAAGTCTAACCATGGATTGAAACTCTGTACACTGTGAATATATTTGTCAAAATTTCAACAGGCAATAATGGGCAACATGTTGTGGTATGTGCACTAAGGTAGAACTACTCCACAATTTAAAAAATTTAAAAGGAGGAAAAAACCATCAAAACATAGAATGAGGACTGGCCAAATAGCTCAGCAGATTAAAGCGCCTTCCTAGGCAGATGCAGGGCCCAGGAGATCCCCTGGTGTGCCATGCTGGTCCCGCCCCCAGGGAGTGCTGAGAAGGCGATTGAGACTAGGCATGGTGGCGCACACCTGTAAACCCAGCACTTGGGAGGCTGTAAACAGGAAGATCATTACAAGTCTGATCTGCGCAGTGAGACCCTATACATCTTGTCCTAAATACAAAAAGAAAAAAAAAGAAAAGAAAAGAAACACAATGACATGTTTGAATCTCAAAAACATGCTAAGCCAAACAATCCAGGTACAAAATTTGATATGAAGTGCAAGTAACAGTAAATTAATTTACACCAACAGAAACTAGAAAAGTATTTTCTTCTGTACTGGACTTGAAAGGAACACAAGGAAATTTTGTGGAGTGACGGATGTATTCTACATTTTGATCTCAATTATGATGACGTGAATATATGAACTTATAAAAATCCAATGAGGAAGCAATAATGAAAATGAAAAAAATAGAATTCCTTTATGTTAAAATGGATTACAAAAACCTAAAACTCAAATGAACAATTGCACCATGTAAACCTTGATTAGATCTTGTTTTAAAAAATTATCTGTAAGTTCTTCTGTTACAATTGGGAAAATCTGAATAAACTAGATGCCAAGAAATGATCACTATTTTAGGTGTGACAATGTTATTTGGTTATGGAGACCATCCTTATTTTAGAAGATGCATGTTGAAGTACTCAGGGATACAGTCAATAATTTAGATTGACATTCAGATGTTTAGTAAAAATATTTTATATATGTATACATATACATATATATATATATATATACATATACAATATATAAAACTAATACGCACAGGTCATAGTACACAAATATTCCCTGATTCTTCTAGCTACTGTTTGAAAATTTTCATTTAAAAATTCAAGAAGATTTCTCCAGGATATATTAAATAAAAAAGCAAAATACAGAACAGTTTATAAACATCATTCCAATTATGTAAAAAATAAAAGTAAAAAAGGGGTGCATGTATAAAAGCACTCTGCATATCTGATTATATTTCAACCAATGAAAAGGGCCATGTGGAATAGATGAGTTTAGTGAGAAATAGGTTTAAAAAGATGCAGCTTGGGTGTGAATCTCATGAGTATGTCATTTTATACAGTTTTGATCTTTATGCCATGAAAATGTAAAACAATACATAAAAGGAAAAATTAAAATTGAAAAGATATTAAAATTATATCTGGTCATGATTCCTCTGTTCAGTTAAAGCCAAATTAATCAACATGCTCAATATGCACATTTGCTAATAGTCTCTTTTTTTTCCTCCTAAATAACAGAGACATTTAAATTGGTTTTAAAACTCAGCAGAAAACTTAGCATCTTGTTGCAGTCCTGCCCCCAAAATGGTTGTGTAATCTTCAATAAATAATTTGGCTCTGGTACACCTCCATTTTCTCACTTATAAGAAGCACCAAATACGACCTGTAGGATTTCTTAGAAGTGACTAATAAAGTTCTGTGTCTCAATTGTCTAGCAAAAAAATCCTAAATACTTCCACCTGCAGAATTTTCTTTAGTGTTGATGAATAACAAAGCTCCATTACCCTTGTTTTCTGCAGTACAACTAACATTGAGGCTTAAGTAGTACAGAGAAATAAAATGTTTTACTCAGATTCACAGCAACAACCAGTTACAGAACACTTCCTTTTAGCCAGTTTACACTGCCCACAAAAGGGACGCGGCCTGCACTGTCAGCCTATCAGGCGCGGCTCTTACCAGGCCGCTAAGGCCATTGGTTAGAGGGAGGAAGAAGCGGCCAATAATCAAGTCCTGAACCTGGAGTTTTACTAAGTGCCCTTGCACAAACAGAGTTTCATGCATTCTTTGCTAAAATAATCTTCCTTTCCAAAAAAGTTGCTAAAAAATCATTTTGGGAAACAAATATATAAAATTAGGGCTACAGGGTTTCTGGCTAAAAATCTCTGCAGACTTGAACCGAAACGAAGAGTCGCAGAAGTCTGCGTCTCCATCCTCCTCTCATAGCGTGTCCTGCCCCTTTAAAGAAAGCTTCCCTTCTTTAAGCCCTCCACAGTTTTGTGACTTTCCTGTAGGTATGCCTTTGGTGTTGCAGCAGTCCCTGCAAAGTGAGGAAGGCTAGCTAGGAAAGAAAGGGATGAAATAATCCTGGGCAGAGTGCAGAGTAAAGCTTTGCCTGCAAGGTGCCCAAGAAGGAAAGGCAGAGAGCTTTGTGGTGCACGCAGAAGAGAGCTCTGGCTCCCAACTGTTACAGTTCTGCCTGTACCTGCAGCACTAAAATGGGGTGCAAAGAAGCTCTGGAGGGGATTTTCTCGAGAAGCTGCACGCTGGGGCTTTTGTCTGAAGAGGAAACTAAGAGGATTCTCTAAAGAACGCTGGAAAGCAATTCAAAGCCCCTCGGAAGGATCTTTTGTAATCTCCCAGCCAGACGGTGTTTTCCGAACCTGGGGAGGTCTCGGCTGGAGCTGGATTTCCACCGCAGCTGGGCCAACGTTCTCTTAAAACAGGCCAGTGGGTGGCTTTAGGAGTTTGGAGAATGAGGTATTTCCTTCTAAATGATGAGGGGGCCTTTCTGAGACGGACAAGTTCCCTCTCCCTCCGGAGGGTTAGGGACTAGAGGTGGCTGAAGTGATTTCTGAGGAGCTGGGTTTCCTCTAGGAGGCCCTGGGAAGAAACGAAAAGGTACTTCGTGCCAGGATACAACATTTCGGTTCCTGGGGGCGAAGACTGCGTTACTGTAAACCCCTTCACTACCGAGAATCTAGGAATCTGGTCAGAAAGCGGCGGGGAGGAAATGCACACACTCACGACCCAGAATGGAGCTGGGGCTCAAGCTGGGGCTGTAAGGGGAGAAGAGGAACTTAAAGAGAACACCACCGCCCCCTTCACAGGAAAGTTGGACGTGGCTTGAAAATAACTTGAAAGCACCAGGACCATAAGTTGGGATGCAGCTGGGAGAGAAGGGGAAGGCGCTCGCGACTTCAAGGTGGTCGAGGGCGAGGCGCCCTGGAGGCAGAACTCCCCAGGGACCAGCTGGCCCGCGAAGGATGTTTTAAGGAATCCGGGGCTCTCGGAGGTACCGGAGGAAGGCGTCCCTGAGTCTGTTTTCCCGCGTCGGGGACCGACAGATACTCACAGAGCGGATCTCCAGCGCCAGGGCGCATTGCAGCGCCTTCACCTTCGGCATCCGCGCGAGGTGGGGTGGCGGGGAGGGACCCCGGCCACGGGCCCGAAAGAGGCGGGGAAACGTGGGGCGGGGCGGGGACGGGAAGGAGGCGAGGTGGCGGTGGTGGCAGCTGTGGCCCCCAGGCCGGGGCCCGCGGTCCAGCCTGGGTCCCGCCGGAGTAGCAGCTGAACGCGGGGCGCTGTGTCGTTGTCATGGTAGCCAGTAGGGGCGGGGCCGGAAGAGAGGCGTGGCGAGGAAGCGCCGGAGCCGCGCGCGAGGGCGGTGGCAGGGGCGGGGCTCAGCGTTCGTGGGCGGGGCTTCAGAAGGGGCTGGGCACTGGGCAAGCCTCTTGTGACGTCACTCCGCGAGCCCAAAGCCGGAGGCAAGTAGGCAGATGTGCGGTTGGCTGGACTCCAGGCAGCGAGCAGGACTCGAGCTCTGGGTTCCAATGCAGCTATTCCACCTAAGGCTGGTGCCATCCCTCTGGGATCTCAGTTTCTCCAGATGCAAAATATGAATAATAATTACTATTAATGAATTTCACAGCACAGTTTACAAAACCAGCATGAAACAACAAAAGATTCGAGATTGAGGGCCAGGGAGATGGCTCAGTGGAATAAGCGCTTCCCTGGCAAGCGCAAGGGCCTGAGTTCAATCCCCGAGATTTATCTAAAGTACATCACAGGAATCCGAGAGCTCTGGAGTAAAACTCCAGTTGCCATTGAAAGAGTAGCTTCAATCCTCATGATCTTAGTGCTGTGATTTCTTTATTAATGTGGCCCTCCTTCCCTCAGATTCCTATATAATTCACCCAGTGCAGGTTGTTTAAGCTGGAGAGTTGAGGCGCCAGTCATAAATCCAGTTAGGAAGGGTCTAGCCCCCAAAGGTAAAAACAACCACAGGAATGGCCCAAGCCAATCTTGTTAAAATCAGTTTTATTGCAAAGTAAGTTATGTCCACGGAAGTGTATAAAACGCACTGTTATAACCTGACCAAAGCGCCGCCATCCTGTTCTGTATACGCCGTTTTAGTGAACCATGTCAGCTGCTGTAAAATGTGACTTCTGTTTCTTGGGCCCACTCCCTTCAGGGTGTGTTATACCCTGACGTTAGTAACTCCATCTTGGCTCTCCAATTCACCCTTGCCCTAGTTGATTACAATGACTCCATCTTGGTTCTCTGATTCACCCCTGCCCTGGTTCCGAGAATGTCTTAAGGCAAAAACAGGTGTTCCTGGCAACCGGTTGGCCACATTGTCCTTATAAGGTCAGCATGACCGCATACCTAGATTACACACCCTGTTCTGTACTCCACCTAGTCCAAAGGGGTGACTCCTCTGTGTCCAGCTTCCTCCAGGTGGGCTACAACCAATCCTGCAAAAGGTCATGTGCCCCCTAAACCACATTAACATCTGCTATTGGTTTCTGTGATCGGCTTGCTTGGATGGGTGGTTTTGCGGTTTTGGGGTTTAAATTACTGTGCCTCCCCTTACCCAGGGCTCCTCTCTGTCTCTTGGACTCTGAGGGGGCCGCTGGGTACCAGTTAAAATAAAGTGCTACCATCTTTTTGGACTTTTTGCCTCGTTGTCTCCTTCTTGGGTTACAACACGCACCCATCTTAATAAAGAACAATGCCAGTGCAACTAGTGCCCAGTTACAAAATAGAACATTAGTAGTGATAGGTTCTGGCCCTAGTATGAATGGCTGAATTATTATGGTGGTCATCCAATATAGCTGAAGCCCTTACAGCTCATCTTCCCAGAGACCTCCTCCCCCCTTCTTCTCTAACTCAGCCCAGGGTGCAATTTCCTTCCCCTTTCCCACCACTCAGGGAAGGGCCCAATCAGCTCCTCAGGTGTATCTAAACATCCTCCTCAAAACCTACCCCTGGCAACAGGTCATACTCAGCCTCCCTTTGTTCCAATCCAGAGAATTCTTTGTCTTCCCCAATTCTCTCC
>NW_004524683.1:5490805-5496605 GCF_000260255.1 Octodon degus | reverse complement strand
TTAATTCAGTGAAGGTTTTTGTTTTGTTTTGCATTTTTGTGGTACTGACTGGAGACTAAATCCAAGTCCTTTGCACTGAGTCCTTTTTTTTATTATTATTATTATTCTGAAATAGCATCTCATGAAGTTGTTAATTGCCCAACCAGACTCAAACTTCCTACCTGCCTACTTCAGCCTCTCAGAATGCTGATTATAAGCATAAGCCCCCACACCCAGATAATTGATCCAGTTGTAGACGTTGCAGATATCTTTTTCTGGTTTCATCTGTTTATAAATTTTATCCAGGGTATACTTAATTAATAAAAATAACATAACTTTAATGTAGTCAATCGAGCCACTTATGTCTCATATTTATGTTTGTGCTTCTGATATTTTAAGTCACCCTAACCTAGGTAAAAACTATATTTCCTACATTTCTTCTATAAACATCGTAGTTTAGGTGTTGCTATTGAATCCACAGATGTAACCTTTGTATATGATATGAAATAATCCCACATCCAGGTTTTTTCTCCCCCTTTCCTAGTCACTCTCTGGTCACAATGCCTGTTACCCACAGTTTAAAGGGAAAGAGGTCTATTGTGGCTTACAACTTCAGAAGTTTCAATTCATGGTTGGCATGCTTTAAAGCAGAGTCAATGTGGTGGGAGGGCCTGCGATGCAGGAAGGCTGCTTCCATCATGGCAGCCAGGAAGCAGAGGGAAGAAACACAGAGACATGTGCCCTTCCAAGTGGTGCCCCCAGTAACCCACCTCAGGCCAGGCCCTGGGCCTTGCATAACACAGCTTCATCCACTGATGGGTGTAGTACCCACATGATCCAAAAGCTCCACCCAAATTCCCTTCCAAAGGCCCCATCTTTGAGAGTGTGAGAATTCTGCGGAACAATATGGGTCCAATCCATAATGAGCCTCTAGAAGAAAAGCTGGAATTCCTATCACTAGATTAAACAGTCTATGCTTCTCATTGATTTGAAGTGCAACCTTAGTTGTATATTCAATAGTCAATGTTTTGTCTTCAAGCTTTCTGTTCTATGTCACTGCTCTATGAAGTCTTGCAACAGTGTCACATTGCTTTATTAGTATGGCTTTTTAATGTCTTGTTTGGCAAGTTTCCCTGTTTATGACATAGCTTTAGCTATTTGACATGCTGTATTGCTTCTTAAATTTTGGAGTAATTGTGTCAATTCCTCAACTATCCAAAATCCAGTTCAAAGTATCATCCAATCCAAGAGTATGGAATATGTTTCTATTTGTCAGGTCATGTTTTATGTCCTTCACTAGATTTTTAAAATTTTCTCCACAGAGATTTATTTGACTACTAGGTATTTTTTGTGGCTTATATCTAGTGTCCTTCCAAAGCCTCATACGGTAACAGATGGGACTTTTCAGAGATGGCTGGCTCTAGGTTGTTAGATTTTGAGAGTAAGGGTGTGATGTTGGGATTAACTCATAGTGCAATTCTGGGATTAAATATGTCCTACCCTGGATAAGAGTGCTACTTGCCCCAAGGGTGGGTAACTTGGATATAAGAGTCAGAAAGGGGGCTGCTGTTGTGGCTTTCTGCTTTACTTCTTCATACTTTGCTGCCTTCTCTCCACTATGAAATGTTTCTCCTCCGTGATGCCCATCTGCCATGCTACCCTGCCTTGGAGCCGCACAACTAACTATGAAGAAACCTCAACCAATAGTGAGCCGAATAAACCTTTCTTCCTTTAACTTTTGATGTCAGGTATTTTGTCTCAGCAACAAGAAAAGTAAGCCATATTCAGCTATAGTTCTTTTCCTTTATGCTATCAACATCAATTCCTTAATTTCTCCGTATACTTACTAATTTGTTACTGCAGCTGTACAGATATTTTATTAGTATAAGTTGAGCTGGTATATTTGTTAAACTCTTCGTGCTTACTGAAATTTGTTCCATTATTACTGTTGATAGCCTCACAGAGATCATCACTGAACTGTCTTCCTATAATAAATCGGCACAATCTCAATGGCTTAACATAACACAGCTTTATTATCTTACCGTTCTGTAGGTCAGAAGTCTGACACAGTGCTGGCTGGACTGAAACTAAAGGGTTGGTTCCTTTCTGAAAGCCCTGTGAAGGAATCAGTTTCCTTGTCTTTTGTGGCTTCTGGAACCCACAATCATGGCCTCCTAACTCCATATTAAAAGTCAAAAACTGCAAGTTCAGTCTATCACTGCCTCTTCCTTCCTTCCTTCTTTCCTTCCTTCCTGCCTGCCTGCCTGCCTGCCTGCCTTCCTTCCTCCCTGAATGCCTGCTTGCCTGCCTGCCTGCCTCCCTTTCTACCTCCCCTCTTCCTATTTAAGGGCACTCGGTATAACTAAAAATTCACAAGTTAGTAATGTTATTCCAAGGGAAGAAAAAGTACTGATCAGTTTTAGATAACTTTAGGAACCAAGTCATTCTAGTTCTTCCTCGTAAATAAAAAGAATTAAGTATTGTTTCAATACCTTTGGGTGTTTTTTTTCCAATGTTCTGTGACTAATTTTTTTATTAGTGTTTGTGATACATAATAACTGCATCCATCATGAGGAATTGATAAATGCTGAAGTATATATAAAATTTATTTTATCTCTCTTCTCACCTCTCTTCCCCAATCTTTGGCCCTGTCTGTCTCCACAGTCTGACTCCCTTATTCCCGTCATCTATCCTAAACTTTCCTATCCTGTCATCTAAACTTTTTTTTTTCAGAAGCAGGGATTGAACTCAGGCCCTTGTGCTTGCCAGGCAAGCACTTACTCTCCTGGGCCATCTCCCCAGCCCCTAAACTTTTTTTAGATTTTTTATTTCTCTCTATGAGAGATACCATCCTTCTGCATCTAATTTGCTTTACTTGTAGATTCAAAGTATGTTCATTTTCCTATAAATGACTCAAGTTTTTTCCCTCTTTATGCTTGTTTGGATATATTCCATTGTAAGCAAAGAGTTTCTGAGGAAAAAATTCTTGATAGCTTCCTCTCATCCATAAATAAATAAGAATGAAGAATGACAATATCCATGGCTGCTACAACTATTAGAGAGAAGCTGATGAGGAATGTTATACTGTAGATCGGTCTAACAACATTCAAATATACTGGTTTTAACATCACAGAGAGAGAGACAGACAGAATTTGCCTTCTAAAGCAATGTAAATAGGAGTACATGATACCATGTTTTATTCAAAAGAAAAAAAAAACCTGGAATCTGACTAAGTCTCCAGTAAAAAGCTGGGTGATCTTAGGAGACACCCTGTGAGGTTTCAGCCTCAAGGATCAGTACCTCAAGACTTTTGATACTTGTTATGTCTGAAAATAGTTGCCGCTTCTATTTCCATTTTAATACAGAAGGACTAATCTGATACTAGTTATCCCATCCATGAGAGGATGTCAAAGCACTAACCCTGCTGTTTTAATAATAAATATATTTAGCCTTAATACACATTAATATGTAGTTTGTTTTTGATGATTAGAAGAATAGCATGCCACATAGATGGTGCTTGAAGTTAGCGTTTAATCAAATCTTTTTTTTTTCTTTTGACAACACTTTATGCTATTAAAAGCACTAAGAAGGGCTGGGGACATAGCTCAGTGGCACAAGCACTGCCTGGCAAGTGCAAGGTCCCGAGTTCGACTCTCAGTACAAAAAAAAAAATGGAATTAAGTACTCACAGTGTTAAACATAGTCACTTCTTAAAACTAAGTATCTAGTCTTGGAAATTCTGTTAGGAAAATCAAAAAATGTTTCATGGAAGTAAATGGTGGGGGGGGATAAAAAGAATATAAATTACAAAAATCATTGGGCTGGAGAAATAGCTCAGTGGTCTAAGCACCTGCCTGGCAAGCACAAGCACCCAGGTTCAATCCCCGGTATTGTGTGCTATGCTGGCCACTGAAACATGGCATGGTGCCATATGCCTGTAATCTCAGCGCTGAGGAGGCTGACACAGGAGGATTACTATGAGTCTGAGCTGTGTAGTGAGACACCGTACTAAATAAATAAATATTTTTTAAAAATCATTTAAGGGCCCCGGGAGATAGCTCAGTAGAATTAGAGCCTGCCTGCAAACTCAGGGTCCTGAGTTCAATCTCTGGTACCAAAAAACAAAACAAACAAACAAACAAAAAAACCAGAATCATTTAAGTTCTTCTGATCTTCCTGACTGAAGTATGAATTAAGTACATCTTCTCTGTGCTCCTTTATTACCTTGTTTTATGGGTGTGGGGATCCCTCCAGATATCTGATGGAAGAAGATTTTGCTGTTAATTTTTTAAAAATATCCTGATTATTTCACTTTACAAATATGAAGAAAGATACCTAGAGACCAAGTACTTGGTCTTTCCCCCCAGATGGTGGGCTTCTAATGGGCAATAATCATATTTTAGCTTTAAAAAAATTAAATAGCAAGTTTAACAGACAAAGGTGCTCAGTTATGTGTTGGGTTGAATTGAAGACCCTTCTTTCCAGGAATTACATACCAGTGGTTGTCTGCCTTTTGGTAGGACTCTTCTTTCTGTGGAGAAAGTTCAGCCCTTGCAATCAGGCCAACCTGGAGCTAATACTACTTTTATCCTTTGCTGGTATCACAATGTGGGCATGATGTTTTAACTCTCTGAACCTTACCTCCACTTTCCTTTGTATACATACCATCCCTAATTAATGAAAAACTGTACTTAGCACATAATGGTACATACAGACTCCATGGTAGTATTTTTTTTTCTTTTTATTCTTAGATCAGCAATGTTTCAACAATATGCAATGTATTAATTATTGTAACTGTCCTACTAACCTGTTTTGAGACTGTCTCATTGCTATTTCTTTCTCAATAAAATTAATTTTACAAAAAGATCAGCAATGTCTAAGATGGATGTCTTTTGAGACCCTACCTGGCTTGCGCTGTTTGGCTCCCACCTATTTTGTTTTAATTATTTGAGCTGGTCGGAAGCAGTGTGCCATAGACAAAAACAAAACAAAACAAAACACTACTACCTCAGTCTACATCCCAGGCTGGATGTCATTCTTCTTCTGTGTTATAACTGGACCAAAGGGGGCCCTTCTGTCGCAGCAGTCAGCACATTGACCTCACACAACAATTCAGCTCATACTCTCTGAGATGAGGCATATAATTTGGAATTCAAATTTTCCTGTCCAGTGGTATTGTGAATGGCACCGCTATAATTAACGCTACCTCAGGAAGATTTAGTGTGAGTAGCTGATAAAACATTGTCATAGAATGTTTTATGCAGTTCCTGTATTTTATCCTCTATGAAGTTTTATAGGAAGTAAGTCCAATGAAAAATGTAAGCTCTTATCTTTCCCAGAAGGCCTACCTCATTTCATGAATACTTTTAGGGAATGAACCAAAGCATTTTTCCTTTTATATAGTCTATTTTGCATTTATGAAATGAGGACAATAACTCAAACTGTCCAGCCATGTGATCAGAAGTTTGAAAACATTTTTAAACATCTATATTATCTTTCATGCATGTTCAGATCTCCATAAGAGAATGCATTGCCAGCAAAGCAACGTCTTGTTAGTAATAAGACTGTTAGCAATAATAATACCCGTAACAACTATTCTGTGGCATTTATTTTTCAGGCAGTGTACATGGCATATCAGGTACATAACTGCATATCTCACACAACTCAAGAGGTATTTGTTTCTCTTTTAACAAATAAAGAAACAAAGTCAGGGCAAATTAGCTCGCCAGCCGATAAAGGCAATACCTGGAATAGCAGGAATTGAAAATGAAATACGTCCTACTGTTGCAGTGTCGGCCCTGCCCCTGGGGTGTGCTGAGAC
>NW_004524683.1:5450045-5488335 GCF_000260255.1 Octodon degus | reverse complement strand
GCTGGGATTACAGATGCACACCACCAAACCCAGACTCAATTGCCATCTCAGGGTGCCCTGGGGGCAGAGCCAACAGGCCAGGCCCCGGGATCAAACCCCAGGCCTCTGCACCTGCTTACAGGCATTTTAATCTGCTGAGCTATTAGGCCAGCCCTTATTTGTTTATAAAAATAATTTTAAGGCTTTACCATAGGTACAAGCAAAGGAAAAAACCAGGAGAGCATCCAGGCAAGGTAGTATACACATGTCATTCCAGCTATTTGGGAGAGGCAGGAAGATGGCAAACTTGAGGCCAACCTACGAAACTTAGAGAAAGGCTTTCTCAAAAGTTAATATAAGAAGAGCTGTGATTGTAGCTCAGAGCACTTCCGGTTCCATCCCCGGTACCACAAACACACACACACGCCAACATAGCTTAGTACAGTGATAAAGAGGGCACAGGTGCTTTTGCACAGTGTGGTGTGGATGTGGGAAGAAGGGGGCATCAGAGAAATCCTCTCAGGTGAGCAGGAGGAATGAGTGGTGGAAACACTGTGAGAGCAGCAAGCAGCGAGCTCCCCAAGCAGTCATATCCAAACAGAAAAGGAAAAAAGGCAGTGAGTTGAAGACAGGAAGTAAGGGGAGGCCTTCTGCTCAGTGGAGATGCCCTCTATAATTGTCAACTATAGGTCAGGCTGGCCCAGCAGCCTGTGAGATGGTGGAAGCCAAGTGACAGATCTTGACTATTCTGTTGCCACTGGTTGTGCTGGGGTGGGTGTCCCCAGGTATTATGGAGCCCGAAGTTTATGTTATTTGGCAAGTCCCTGTCTGAAAAAGAATACAAAATATATTAATGATAAAGTTACAAAGTATATATATTCATATACATATAATTCATAACCAAGTAAAAAGTACACATATTCTAAAAAAATCTCAAAATCCAGAAAACTGCCACTCAACTTTTATTAACTGCCTGTTATATTTCTTTTCTTTCTTCCTTTTTTGTTTTTTCTCTGTATTTAGCACAGAGTCTACAGGGTCTCACTACACAGATTGGACTCGCAGTGATTCTCCTGTTTTCAGCCTCCCAAGTGCTGGGATTACAGGTGCACGCCACCATGCCCAGTCTCAATTACCATCTCAGTGTGCCCCGAAGGTGGGAACGGCATGGCATGCCATGGATCCAGCCCCAGCCACTCTGCTCTACCTAAGCAGGTGCATTAGTCCACTGAGCTATCAGAATTTTTTTTCTCTTTTTTTTGATACAGGTTCTCACTATGAAGCTCATGCTGCCCTTGAGCTCACTTTGTGGCCCAGGCTGGTCTCAAACTCATAACAATCCTCCTGCTTCAGCCTCCTGGGTGCTGAAACTACAGGCATGGCCACCATGCCCAGCCTGCCTAATATATTCATATATTACTTTTCCCTCTGTATTTCCATATTCATTCTTTGATCACTTCTTCATTTGATAGAAGTTTCTAGAAGATCATTTTCTTTTAAGAGAACAGAAAGATAACCTAGGCTTTCCTTGGGCCTAATTGATCAGAACTTGGTTTGGGTTTGCAGAATTCAGATTTATCTTAGCTTCGCAACTTACCTTAGTCACCTTTTCACAGCTAGGACACAATGCCCGATGTTCACAGCTCGGAACAGGAGAAGTTTACTTGGGCTCATAGTATAGTCCACAGTCGGCTCCAAGGCAGAATGGCAGAGGGACAGGGTGGAAGGCAGCTGCTCCTGCGATGGTGGCCAAGAAGCAGAGAGGGAGGTGGGGAGCTGGGAGAGGAGAGGCGCCCTTCAGGTCACACCCGTGACCTGCCAGCCTCTCCCCACCGCCTAACAGCAAGCCCGCTGTATCAGTCACATCATTCTAGCGCCTTCCAAATGCTCTGCTTAGGAATTATGAGGTCTTTGGTGGATATTATTTTTTACTTATTTGAATTGTTTTATTCTTAATCTGAGTGAAATTTAGTTATTAGGTTGTTTCTTTTTTGAAAATAATTTTATTGAGAAACAAATAGCAATGAGACAGTTTCAAAACCGATTAGTAGGGCAGTTTCAATAATTAATACATGGCATATTGTTGTCTTCAGAGTGGTTATTCATAGTACAAGATGCAGACATGATATCCTGTCCACAAACACTATTAGAACAAATCTTTCTATTCACTGAATTAAGAGAAAGTGGCTGTATATCAATCCTAACTTTTGAATATACAGATACAAAATGGTCCTTCCTTCATATCCCCTTTTTTGTTTAGTTTTGTCAGAAAAGGGTATTCTATTGTCATTTAAATATATATATAATTTATTTATTTATTTTTTTCTGAACCAGGATTGGACTCAGGCCCTTGTGCTTGCCAGGGAAGCGTTTATTCTACTGAGCCATCTCCCCGGCCCCTGTCATTTAAATATTGTAGGTGTGTAAATTCAGCAAAATATTCCAGTAGTCCACAATAGTAGTGGATTATCTGTAGGACTGGCAATGTCAGAAGTTGTTGACTTGAGCCTTTTACAGCTCAGCATAATAATATGGCTTTACTTTTTATACCTCGTTTTTATACTTTTCTGCTGGATGGTTAAGACCAAGATAAAGCAAGACCTATGTAACAAGAAATGTAACTTTTGTATCTGATAAGGTTGGTCAAGTGCCCTCAGGATTTATCCTGTAACCCTGTACCACAGTTTGTAGATCCTTTGTCAGTGTCAGCCATGTGGATGAGTCATGGCCATTGTTGACCAATGTGCTCTATTTGAAAGCCTGAAAGAATGTTTTCACTCCATGTGACTCTCCTTAGGCACACTCTACATTGATCACATTGCTCTGTGGCCCCCATAATTTCCTTGATCAGAAAATTTGGTACACACTGAGTTACATGATGTTATAGTACAGTTTCTCCTATGTCCTGAGTCCTCACTGACCTTGAAAGGCTAGGGCCAAAGTGTTGGCTGTCCTTGCAGCTCTTCTTTTTCTCTGATTTTTAGTCTGCAAACTTAGGTTATTAACCCTCCAGAAGATAATCTTATTACTTTTACCCTACAACATAGGCAGTTGGTAGATATTTTTAATCTAAACCACAACACAACTCCTTTTTTGTCTGTTTTGTAAGAGTTTTAGACCTATTTATAAACTTCTATTGAGTTTCTTTTATGAACCGTTATAAGATATTAGGACATTTCACACTACCTTGTGCAGTATCAGTTCTGCATTTTCTGATTTCCCATCATTCCTTAAGCAATTTTTCATGATATGTTTGCTGGAGGGGTCCCCCATCTTTAGGTCACAGCACTGGCCAAGTTCATGGAGTGAACAGCAGCAGTGTTAGAGGAAGCCCTTGCTATGCTTAGGAGGGCTGCCAAGAATTGGGTTAGATGTAGCAAGTGACTGCAAATCACATATATGCAGTGCACTAAATGCAAACTTTAGTTCAACTTCCCTGTACTCAGATTCAAAAATTGTGCATGATCACTTATATATAGGAAAGCAAGTGAGGTGGGAGGAGAGGTTGGAATGGGAACAGATGAAGGTCTTAAAAGGTTGCAGTTCTAGTACCTTCTTCATGTAACTTGCAGAAACATATTATCAGGTGAACGCCTTATGGGGAAGGGGCCAGTGCAAGCGAAGGGGTTTGGAACTGCTGGATTTACAGACAGCCTGCTGCTCTGCTACATGGTGGCTATGGTCACATAGCAGGTACTTCAATGCTACCTGGATGACTAAATGTGAAGGTTATGTGGAAGAAGAGAAGCAAGCAGGAACAATGGGGCTGATCTCAGAAAGAATAAGCTGCCTGATACTGTTGGTAGTTGGTGCAATAGCATCAGCATCCTGCCTGACCTCAGCCAGGGGACTTGCTCTGCTTGTCAGTGGGGCTTAGGGATGCCCAGATAAACCGCCTGAGCTCCCTATTCCCTTCACCCCTACCTGTTCTAGCCATACAATGATCTATATTCTCATCACTATGGTGGGAAGTTTGCCAATTGCCAAGCCTCCCTCTGTGCCTCTTTGATTTGAAACATATAAAGGGCATGAAGAGATGCATTCAGAGACTGGCTTTTCAACCTGACGTTACCCTTCTATGAGTCCCAACTGAAACATCCTTGCTGGCAGTAAGCACTAAGCACAGCTGGGAGGATGGCAGCGTTTGCACTATAAAACATTTGATACTTTGCCAATAAACTGTAAAGAGAAAAAGAAGGCCCCTGTCTACTTCTCAGTCATAGGGCACCTTTGGAATGCACTACCCAAAGTGATATGTGACCCTCCTCTATCACACAGTAGTATTCCAGCTCTGCGGATGAGTGAAAGTATACTTGTCATAACTGCAGGCCTCTCACTCAAGCCCCCATTCGACAAAGCTGAGATTTTGGAGCCTGCCCCAGATCCCTCCCTTCTTCCTTCCTGTTGGTGGTTAAAGGTGTTCGGGAACCATTGAAGCCATCTGGTCTTGGGTACCACAGTCACCCTCTACTGCGCTTATTGTTTGTCAGTTGGTACTAAATTGGGGCAATAGAAGAACAGGAATATGTACCTCCACTGTCATGTTTTATGATCATTTCTAAATTTGTACCTAGGTTTCTTGGCTCTCCCTAAAGCAAGGATCTTTGAAGGAAGAGTCTCTCCAGAGCTCAGAAGGTCTGACAACCTACTGAATAAAGCTATTTAAAAAGTTTACCAAGCCTGGCACTGTGGCACACACCTGTAATCCCAGCTACTTGAGAGGCTATGGCAAGAGGATCATGAGTTTCAGGATAGACTGGGCAACCTGGTGAGATACTCTCTCAAACTGAAATATAGAAGGAGTGAAAATGTAGTTCAATGGTAGAGTGCCCTTGACTTCAGTCCACAGTATAAACAAACAAACAAACAAATACTATCAAAGGTAAGTGCCTTTTCATTTCTGTTCTTTATGAGCATAAACCATGTCCTTCAGGGATGAACTGGAAAACAACAGAGTGGAACATCCAGTATCAATTGCAAATGTGATTCCTCCCTGTAAATCCACAAACCCACAAAAATTCCAGTGCAAGAATAGCAGGCTTTTCTCTTTAGGAGAAATTCCTTAGAGCTCCATGGATTCCACTTGGGTACCTCACATGAAAATCGAATTTGCTTGAAGACTGAAGTAACAATTATCTGAGACTGAGCCATTAAACACCTAAGTCTCTATCCCTATTTTGCCCCAGAAAGTTTACAGACCCTTGTAGACACAGGATTATTGGAAACTGCTTTCCCTGAGTTCCATCATTTTGGATGCCCTTAGAATTCTCAGATGGTTATTTCAGGGTCTCTTCAGTTGTTTACTGAAGAGAGAATCCTAGGAAATACTAACTGAGAAGCAAGGAGGTGAATTAAGGATATGCTAACAAGCATGTTTCCCCCAAGGGCAAGTGGAGCTTAATCCCACTGAGGAACTCTGAAAACCAGTGTAGACTGTACACTTACAAGTTCAGAGTTATCCAGGCCAAGGGGAGAGGAGCCTGGGGTCTTTAGCCACCCTTCCCCATCACCCAATGGTTCAATGTTAATTCTGGCCTCCTGGCCTGCTGTGTGGTTGGAGTGGTTGACAGAAGCTCAAGGAAGCAGACAACTACATATGTTAAATGTTGAAGTAATGCCAGATTACGTGGGTAGAACTCTCGTACCCTTGACGGAGTGAATAAGCAGAGCCGTCATGATCCATAAGAAGGCTAGTGCCAAGGAAATCGTTTGCATGATCTTCCAACCATGATGCAGGTAATTGTGAGGAATCGATCCCATGGGGGAATGGTTGAGAATATAAAGCAGAACCAGTCCTCTACACCTTCGCCACTGGGCACTCGTATGAGGAGAGCAGGAAGTTGTGGTGTTAAGGAGAAAAAAGAAGTATAAATCCGCATGTCTTTAGATGGAATTCTCCCTAAGAATGATTTCACTTTCCCTGTCAGTGTTCCAGAAACTTGTGAGCTTTTTGAAAATGGTAGTCATAGCAACAGGATGATGCTCCTGGCACTTATTAGGCAAGATTCATAAATGGCAGGTAATCCTACTCCATGAAGAATTGTTGAGTATCACCAAATCCTATCCCTTTCCCTGTTCTTATAAGTGAAAAATTTATTTGTAAATGTGTGAGTTTGTAACCTAACCTCATTTCATGTGAAAACTCAGCCTTTTCTACCTGGTTTCACTATTGAGCAAGTTACCCAACAATGCATTTTCCTTTGAAATCAAGAGAAGACTGTATTTTGAACTCTACCAAGAGTTGTATAATGATTAATAAAGCATATTGCTCGCAGTTAGTGGTAGTAGTTAAACCATCAAATCGACAGTCCCAATGGAGTCCATTTGTATTTGCAATTCTCACATCCAGGGAATTCTAGGAAGAGAAGAAAGTATGCACTACTTCATTAAGTCTTTTTATTCAGCGCAATTAGAAATGGCAATATATATTATTCTGTCATATTACTTCACTTTGTTTTCTCCTTTCAAATACCACATATTATATATATATTTTTAGAAGTTAAGCATGTGGGCAAGTTGCATTTTCTGTGAATTACATATAAATAAGAAAGTGGTACAGACGATTTAGTGTAAAAAAAGGAAGGGTGGGTTTTGTAGTGCTGAGATTTACTGCTCGAAACGTAACAGTGAAATACCAGGAAGAACTAGCATAGACAGTCTGGATTGCCCTACTGTGAGGAGCCGCTGCCGCTGTCCTGTCAGCCTCCTTCACCCTGAACTGTGCTGAGTAATTCTTCAGTTTGCCTTTAGATTTTAGAAATTGTCTTTAAAAGATTATCAATAAATCTGGTAACTTGCAGAGGATAAATTTCAATGCATCTAAACCTTACCCTAAGGGAAAAAAGAAACAACAACACAACAGTGGTGTTTGTTGGAGGCGTTGGGAGGTGTTTGCTGAGGAACTGGGATTGAGAAATCAGGTGACATGGGGGAAAGACTAATTGTTCTCATTTAGGTTCTGGTGGGCTGCTGCGGAGCAGGCTGGTGCAAAGTAGGAAAGAAAAGAAAGCTAGGGCCAGTGGCCGTATTTGAAATAAATCTTTCAAAATACATTAGAGAACAGATCTGGTCCCTTTGTTCAATTAAATAATCAGATTCTCCCTTGCCACATACCCATTTGAGTCATGTTCTGGAAATCCCTTTCCTGAGTAGCTCTGTCATTCCCCTCATTGGCCTAGAATCCAATCCAAACAGGTCCTTTGGGTTTTCGGAGGCAAATGAACAAAAGAACAGGAGGTTGGGCTGTTCTGCTCCTGCTGTTCAGCCTGCTCCCACGTGGTGGCAGTGTGGGACACATCCGACAATGAGCAGGCCTGCTGAGGCGCGCCTGAGGATTGCCAAGTTCTTGGTGGAAGCATAGCCCCAGGTTAGAGAGCCGAGACCGTTTGGACCTAAAGTTTTCAGTGCTTAAGGCTTGCTCTTCGGCGTACTTTCCACGAAGCAGCTTCTTGGAGACACACAACCGCCTCTCAAAGTACAAGCCAAGCCCCATTTGCCCGTGGATGTTGTGTCCCACATCTTACACAGCCAAACCTCTGTTCTATCCTTCTCTGACATTCAGCCTCATGTTCACCAGTTTTTCCTCTCAAAATGCAGTCTTATTCTCCCAGTTTCTCAGATCGTTTGCCTGTGCTTCTGTATGTCCCGGCTCATTTATATCCCTTCCTATTCTGAGACAGATAGAGCTGTCAGGTTCTTACTACACAACTGTGATTAATAATTGTACCTCCGAGGGGAGAAAAATCATTAACAGGTATCTACTATGATTGTTTTAAAGAGAGGGATAGATTTTCCCTAATATAAGAATGAACTTTAAAACAAAAAAAATAAAACAAAGAAACAAAAAACAACTGTCTGTTATCTCTGCCTCAAGAAGTAGTGAGCTCCAGGTTTCTGGAGATACTTAAGGCTGACTGAACACCCTCCAACCAGACCCTGCATCAGGGTGCAGGCCAGACGCTCCTTGCGGCCACACTGACGGAGCTCAGGAAAGATCAGGCCCGCCCAGGCTAGCAGTCAGTCCCACCAGTCCTCCAAAAGTGCCTATGATCACAGTCCCCCCCCCCTTTTTTTGTTGAAACTAATGAGTCATGATTGGGGTAATGTTTTTTCTGTGACTCCAAAACCATTTTGCTTAATGAGGTACTAAGTCTTTATAATTAGGCCCAGAAGGAAACGAGGACGTGGCCCTTAAGAGCAAAAATTATTTCAGTTATTTATGGTAATAAAAAATTGAAAATAGGAATTCTTCCTCAGAATGCGACTATTTATTCTTTTACATATTGCCTAACAGGCAATTACCCTATTAAGGCAGCGTTTTGTTGCTAAAGACATTAATTGAAATGTAAATTAAATGTAAATCAGCTAATTAAATTGATATGTAATGAACTTGTCAGGCGGGCCTCTCAGATCAGATGCATTTCACTAATAAACAAGCACGGCAGCCAGCCCAACATATAACTGGGGAACAGGGCACCTGAGCTGCTCCGGCCTGGAACCTCCAGAAGAAGGGAGGGTGTGTGCTAGCCAGAGCTTCAGGGAGAGCGTGTTACGATTTTGGTGAGACCCCTGGAAAAACGCTTTCCTATCACAACTCTTTGGACTTCAATTTTTTCCCCCAGATATATTTCAGATGTAGAAGCTTGAAAATTCAACCCAAACTGGGTCATGTAACTGGAACATCCAGAAGTAGGAGGAGCTTTGCTGAGAGTCTTTCTGGGATGCGGCTCCATTGCTTGCTTGTTGTCTCCTTGGGCTGTGTGCTCTTCCCTGGGTTGCCTTCCTTTTTACACTGGGATCTTATGGGCTCTTCCCTTGTGCACTGGGCCCATGGGGACAAAAGAGGGGTTGCTTCAATCACTGAGGGTGACTCTTGAGACTTGTGTGGGTTGCACAAGGAGGGCTTTGGAGCTTTGCGGACTGATACAGCTGAGTGGTTATTCAAAACTTCCCTACCTAAGAGCTAGTGCTCTCCCAAGGCCTATCCCATATCTGGGCCTCTCAGTATTTTCCCCAAGAGCCCTTGCAGAAACTTCACCCTTTGGCCAGGAAAGAGATCGTTTCTGGCATAAGGAGGAGCCTCAAAATCCTGCTCTGATAGATGGACTTAGGTTATATTGTGTATAGGTCTGTTAATCTATTAGGTATGCAGGATCAAAGCAAAAGCTTCAGGAGGAACAACAAAATGTTTGGTTTGAGAGCAATATTCATTTTGTGCAAATAGGTAGATTTGGGAATCTTAGGAAAGACTGAGAGGAAATGTGGTGCAGAGATAAAAATATGTGGAAATCATATCTAATGGAAATACTTCGTAACAAATTGTCTATATGAATCAAAATTTCTAAGACAGTGTTAGGCTGTAGATAAGGATCTCCAATTATTGGCACAGTATAGATTTTAAAGTTGCATCTTGACCCTGGAAAATATTTAGCTGGATGGAGACAGTGTCATGGTATCAAAACACTTAGGCCTGGAAGCCAGACTGAAATGAGTTGAATCTTCCATCTTTACATACTAACAGTATAATTGAAGCCTACCAGCCTTGTGGGCAAGTCACTCTTTGTTTCTCTAGCTTCTTATCTGTAATAAGGGAACTGTAGTCACTTTATTTTGGAGTCATTATTGAGGGGGAGGATTAAGAACATATTTAGCTGGGTGTGGTGGACCTCACTTCTAATCTCAGCACTCTAAGAAGCTAAGGCAGAAGGATCACTAATTTAACAGCTTTGGCAATTTAGTGATTTAGGGAGACCCTGTCTCAAAATAAAAATAAAACAGAACAATACAAAGAGCTGAAGATGTAGGTCAGTGTGAAGGTCCTGGTTTCTATCCCCAGTACTCAAACAAACAAATAAAAACAATACCTGCAGATTTTTGGTATTAGTAGAAATTAGAGATGTCAGTATTATCATTCACCTGGTTAAGGCTATTTTAACTGTAGCTGCAGCACCTAGGAAAAAAGTATGCTCATTTTATAGACCCAAATCTTTGCAATATTAACTTATGCTTCACACTATCAAAAAATAAAATGTGGGTCAATGCTTTATCCAATCATGGCCTAGCACAATATGGGATGTAGAAATTTTGCTTTAAGTAGTTGCCCTATAGCAATGGCTCTGCGCAACCACTTCACATTTGTTTTCCAGTGATTGGTAAAACTTTAAAAACATTTTCTGTCTGAGAGAACACAGGAGTGCTTTTAGAGAATAAATCAGATGTTTGCAGTCAGACAGATCAGGACTGAAAGCTCTAGTCTGTCTTCACACTACCTTTCTGTGTAAACTTAAACTGGGTGGGAGGCCTAGGGTGATGCTCACTCCCACTGAGACCTCGTTTCCAGGAGCCACTCACATTGGCTCCTTCAGGACCTGCATTATTAATAAATATGTCAATTGGTATCTTTGTCACTTTTCCTTTAACACAAATCGTCAGGAGCCTAGCACTGAGGAGCCCTTGAATTTGAAACTTATGGAGCAATTAAGCCCCATTCCTTGGGGAATTCAAACCCAGAGACTGTCAGTGCATAGAAATGAGCAATTGTGTGATTTTTCTCCCTCTTGCCAGAAAAATGAAGTGCTCCAAAGTCCATTGGGGACTTAGACTGTATTTCAATGAGCCATGTGGATGGTGCCTATTATGTAATAGATCTAGAAAACTACTCATCTCATAAACTTAGAAAACCAAGGCCATCTTCTATTAATTTCTTTCCATTAGCTATTACCTGGGAAATGCTGAATGTTTACTTACTGTGATTCCTACCCACATGACAGGAGCAGTCAATAATTTTGAATAGATAATAGCCTGGCTGATAAGTGGAAGTGCTGGTACTTTCCTTCTCTTGACTTCTCTTGGGGCTCTGAGTCAGACGTGGTAGACAGCATCAGCCCCACCAGACCCTGGAACTCTGATAGATGAGGAGGCTCACCCAAGTCCACAGGAAGGTTTCTTTTCCCGACAGAGCCAGGTCACTGGGGAAATGGACTCTGCAGTTAGGCATAGCTGTGTTCAGATCTTAGCTCATAGTGATTAGCTACATGGTTGTCCTGGTCCCTCTGGGCACTTACTTAACCACCACATGGAATTCTGTCCAACTTCTGACTATAGTACCTGCATTTGTGTGGCCACCAGGGCGTGCTTTGCCCTTCCACCCTCCACCCGCCCCTACACCAGAACAGTCAGGAGTGGCAGGAAAGTAATACTCCCTTGAGAGAAATCTCAACCAAGACTGACTGAGCTGGTAAAAAATAATCAGGTCCTTTATCCCTCTTATCCCAATTATCTCATAGGTTAGTTCTGAGATATAAATTCTAAATTTGCTCCTGGAATTCCCCTGAAGGAATAAGCATAAAAAGTCTTAATTTAAGGTTTCATCTACAATAAAAAATAGAAATGTCTAAACATAAAATACATACAAAATCTCAAACACTTTGCTTTTATTTTTCTTTTATCCTGGTCAAATGCACGAGTTAATGAAAGGAAAGCCAACTTTCCTATCAGAGTTGACAATAAAGAGGTTGTGCAAAGGCTAAGGAATATGCTGATCTAAGGTCCTTTATATCCCAGCTTCTGTGTCTCCTGGTCTCCCTGGCCTCTCCTTTTTAGATCTCACTCTGAAAATATTTTCCTTTCTTTAGGTTCAACTTCTCTTCTGAGTTCTGTTTATGCTGTTGATTCCAGGCTTGAATGCCACTGAGGCCATGCACCCATTCTTCCAGCCATCCATCCACCCTTCCAGTCCATCCATCCACCCACCAATTTATCCATCCATCCATCCATCCATCCATCCATCCATCCATCCTTTCAGTCAACAAATAGTCACAGGATGTTTAACTTTATAGGCACTGTGCTAGTTTCTTGTGTCTCAAGTTAGGTCAAACACTGTCCTTACCAAATTTCTCAGCCACGGGATGACAAAGACAAGGCATTTGTGCTCATCAGCCTGTACCCAGGCATAGCAAAAATGTGTGCTACCTGGTCCAGTTTCCTCAACTTACCTGATTTTAGGGCAGCATGTTGACAGTTCTGTGCACCTGGCCAGAATCCCTTGTCAAGAGAATCTTAACTGTCTGTGTTCACCCTTGCAGAAGAACAGGAAAGTAAAGAAGAATGTATGCCCAGGGAGGCAACCCTTGACTTTGGTGTGTTTTTACTCCACTGGGAAAGATGCTAAAGAGATGACGCCCCTTATACCCTAGTGCAGTTACCTCACTGACACACACAATTTCTCCATTTTTCTGCCTATTTTTATTGTCTGCCTTGCTTTTACTTCTGCTTACTTGAGTCACCCAGCAAATAAACGACTTACCCTCAGTTCCTTGTCACTGTCTTTGCTTTTGGAAAAAAACACAACTAAGATACCATGGGAGGCATTACCTTTAATGATTATATCAATATAATTGATAATATAATAATAAGAAAGGAGAGGGCACTGTTGTGGGTAGACAAATGACCATTTGCTATTGATGAAGAAAGACTCTGTTACCTTGTTATCTATTTGTGAGGAGGAACCATAGCTTCCAAGCATGTGCCTGTGTTGCTTTGACTGACTACCATAAAAATATTGAGCAATGCCGCATAATATGGATGAGACTGGCAACAAGAGGGGCTTTCTTTGAGACATCTCGTTTGCTAGAGACTTCATTCACATCATCCCATGTATACTTCACAGCCCTCCTATTGCCCAGGCATTGATTGATTCCACTTTATAAGTGAGGAAACAGTAGTCCATAGGAATGTCTCAAAGTCGTTTGCTGCCAGAGCAGGACTCTCAACTGCATTTGTCAGACATCGGACTCCCCAGCTTGTGCTCACATCTGTAGGTGAGTCTATCATGACACCCACTCAGGATTCAGTTCTCCAGCTGAATGACCCTTGAAATCAGGGTGCGCCTCACCATGGGAGCCAGGGTAGCCATAGCCGTATAGTGAAGATATAGTAAATAATGCTGCAGTTCTCTACTCACTATTAGCCAACACTGGAGATAAAACATTGCTTTATTTATTCTGTCCGGAGCTCATGTGTGCTCTTATTACATGGTGATGTTAATTAGGTCCACTGTACTGCACCCCTTGCAGGCAAAGGTCACCAAGTCATCTGCTGGTCTCATCTCTCTTGAGGTCGCTGGTTCAGCAGCAGGTCTGAGGACAGAGAAAACCTTGGGGAAGCAAGAATGACCCCTGCAACTGCTGAGCTAAGGATGAGATTCTAGGAAAACTCAAGCTTAGAGGAAATGTTAAAAAAGGTATATAAATGCTAGGAACTGACTGGAATTTAATTGTAAACGTTTTTGTTTCTTGTTTAAGCTTAAGTTTTTTCTTATTTATTTTGTGATGCTGGAGATAGACCTCAAGGTCTCTCATGCCCTCACCACTTAGTTTCAAACTCAGTCCTTAGTTCAGCCCCTTCTGATAATTTCTAGGCTTCTGCCATCATCACTGCCCCCTGCCCCGCTCCTACTATATGGCTGTGGGATGAATAGAAGTAGGATGCCTGCCTCCGGGAGGAAGTCAGGCAACATTTGTCTTTCTTCCTCCTACATCAATTTCCCTGCAGTTCCTTAAAGTAATCCTGTGATTTAGGAATAGGAATCATCCTTAATTCCGTTCTGCATGTGAGGAAATTGAGGTTCAAAGAGGCACGATGGCAGTAGCCGAGTGGGGCTTACATTCTGGCTTCTGGGTTAGGACGCTTGAACAAACCACGTGACCTTCTAGGAACACATGAATAATGAATAAAAGAAAAAGGTGAACGAATATTAAGCTTACTAAAGAATAAGGCATACATGATGAACAAGGCTTAGTGTTTGAATCCCTGTCCTGTGTATTGCTTTTCAAATAAGTCAGAAGTCTTAAGGAGCTGCCTATGGGTCAGAGCAATGGCATTTAGTCCACTATCACACGTGCTCAAATTTTGACCACCAGCTAACCCTCTGCCTAATTTAGATCAGACCCTCAGTGAGCGCTTCTGAAACTCAGTAGAAATGAACACTTTAGCGTTTTGTTTCTTTTTTCTCCGAATGCCTTCAGGGCATGATTGGCTGGCTTGAGTTGTAGGGATTGAACCACAGCAACCTGAGCCTGACTGCTTTGTTGAAGCAGCCACTTAAAGAACTGAGCTAAGGGGCAGGCCCCCCAGAAATGAACACTTTAAAGCCATTGAATTTCAGTTGTCAGAGAGCATCTGTGGGAGGCACTGGGAGGATGAGGAAGGGCAGTAGCCTTCTACTTCCTAATGCCACCCATGCCAGTAGTTGTCTTCCAACCTTCAGTCAAGGCTGAACTGAAGAAGGAAAGAGGGAGAAACACAGACAGGACCACAAGGCTGAAAGACAAAGCAAAACCTAAACATGAGGCCATTCAGGGATAAAAGCAGAAAACTGGACCTTGGTGAGCTCCCCATCCTCAGCGGCTGTTAGGCCCAGCCTGAATTAGCTTTCAGTAATATCTCCAAGGAGGGGAAAGGAGAAGAGATGGTTCTGACATCCTGCTGGGCACAGTCCCAGGGAGGCCGGGGCAGAGGGAGATAGCCATTAATATGGATGATATGTCAAGAAAGTAGACGGAATTTCAAATGGAAACTTAACCCAGGACCTCTGACTATGAGTTGCTGTAAGAATGTGCTGAGAATCAATAATGGCCTGTCATCGACTGCTCAGTGATGCACATACACAAACACATCACAACTGTGCAAACTCATGCACTTGCACAACCAAATTTAAAGAAGTTACTCATAAAAGATGCATATATAATTCAAATATACTAGTATGCATACATTCACATCCTCAAATCCACCATAGTCCGGTTTATCTCCTTCACCTGTCTTCACCTGTCACCTGCTCTCCTCTTTTCTTTCTTTTTTTTTCTTTTCTCCTCTTCTCTTTTTTTTCCTCTTTCCCTTTTCTTTATCTTCTCTTTTCTTTCTTCTTTTTTTCTATTGTTTTCTCATGGATGCCCTTAGCTTTAAAATTTGGGTTTCCTATATGAGCCTATAAGCTTTTTACTTCCCCTCGATGTTCAAGAGGTTACTTTACTTTGTGTGTTTCTGGGGGAAAGAAAATGTCACAGTTCTCTGCTCAGCATCCTGTCCTCACACCTTCCACCAACAGCTGCAAATGCTCAGCAAGTGACTACTCTCTTTTTGCTCTTTGCTCTGCCTTGTATTCCCAGAAATGAACAAGATTGCTCTTTTGGTTGGATTTTTTTCTTTCTTGTTTGTTTTTGCCTTCTCTATTCCTCTCAACCCCCAAACAATGCAAAGCTGGGTTAGGAAGGCAGAGCTGATAAAATCAAATGCGAAATAACATAACCACTGCTTATTTCCAAATGAAAACTTTAGAAGCCCAGAGGAGAAGCTGACCATGAGGACCTGGGCCTCAAGAAAGGCTTCTTGGGGGAGGGATCTTGAAGGATTGGCAGCACAGAGAATGTAGCAAATACAAATACTTAGCAAATTTTGTTGCAATAATCGAGAAAAAAGAAACACTCCAGATTAAAAGCAAATCATAGACAAAGCAGGGACCTCTCTGTGCTCTTGCAAAAATCAGAGAAAATATTTTCCACCATACCCTAATTTCTCATTAATGCTCTCATTTGATCTTCACAATACTCTTGGTTAAATGTCCCTGTGGAGCAAGAGGTTTGTTTACAGTTATTTAAGGAAATAAAAAATTGTAAAAAAAAATTAGACATGATACAGAATTTCACTAAACAAAATTGTAGGAATTCAGCAATGCTTGTTATAATGCATATTGTTGTCTTCAAATTAGTTGTTCAGATTACCAGATATAAGCATGCAAAATTGACCAAAAAGTTACAAAGAATTAAAAAGGAGAGAGAGAAAAAATTAAAAAAATTCCTGCTTTCAATAGTCCAGCAGAATCAACAGTACAATTATCCAGATATCCTGTGTATATTCATGCATATTTATTGACATCACATAGCCAGGTACTATCAGGGCTGGGAGGAGAACCCAGTTTCCTAAATTCCACAATTTTAAATCTGTTTGAGCTCCCAAATTGAATCCTGGGAGCTAGAGACTGGCTTGGAGTAGAGCAAAGGAAGTGCTGAGGATACTAGCTGCTCTGTTTTACATGTCAGGAGTGCGGGTGGGCGGGCTGCCAGGAGCAAGGGACTGGGCCTCTTCCCATCATGCCACCTAAAACTCCAGGCACAGCATCTCTCTGGTTGCCACTCTGCGGAGGGTAGCGACAACCCTGCCTGTTATGACAGTGCTTTCACAGCACTTGTTTCAAGAGACTCTCAGACATGGAGGACGTGCACGTATATCCAGCTGCAAAGGAGAATGCCTAAAGCCAGGCTCAGGGGAATACGGCAAAATGAGGCCATGTCTGGGAACAAAAACGAACCAGTGAGCTCCCTGAGGCAGAGGCTTTTTATAACCGGCATTAAATATTTATCATACTGTCAGTCTTGGGACTGTACACAGAAAGGTGGAAGAGAAAAGGGAAAGAATGTGAGCGCGAGAGTCTGATGACATCCAGGCTCCTGTGAGTACAGGCTGTGTGACTTTGGATGGATTATTTAGCCCCTTGGCACTTCTTATCGAGGAAATGGAGAGAATAATGTCTGTATATCATAGATCATTGTGAGGACTGTAGGAGATAATATAAGACAAAGCACCCAACGCAAGCAGGCGCACGATTACAGCAGAGCAGCAGGAGCAGCAAGAGCGGCTGCGGAGGGTCAGCACCACCAGCGAGGGGGCGCTGGGTTAACACTCTTAGCAGTGACTAGGAGAAATTCCACTCTCAACTTGCTCCATGTCAGATGTGCTGAGTTTGCATCCACTGAAATCGAAGGATAACTTCCAAGAGATAATGGAGGTTATGAATAGGTAAGACAGCTCCTGAGAGACTGGAGGGGTCCTGAAAGAGCGTTGCTACCGAGGCCCTTTGTCAGGGATAATTTATACAGCAAAGTCACAATGTAGGTACAACATGCATCAAACTACAACCAGATTATAGGATTGCTAAGGACAGTCACTTAGCTAACATTCTAACATTGATCCAGCAGGAAAGTGAGTCACACAGCAGGGGTACATAAAGAACAAAGACGTTTTGGGGAAGGGATGGGTCCAGATGCTTTGATCATCCATGAGGGTGAATGATGCGTCTGGACTTTACTGGACCAGGTGATACCAATCACAGTGCAATTTCAAGTTACTGTTTATCCCTCAGGGAGGCCCTCCAGCCACCGTTTTGCTGGACGCTCAGCTTTTGCTCCGATTCTCTTGAGGACCTGTCCCTGTCTGACTTTCTGTGCATTTTTATCTAACTTAGTTGCCTACAGTGTTAGCAACAGTGGCAGTTGTGGTAGATCAGCCGCATTAGCAGTAGTGGATCTCAGTAGTAATGACAGTAGTGACAGTGTACTATCACCAGCAGTGGCAGAAGCAGCAGAAGTAGTAGTAGCAGGTCAGTAGTAGTAATGGAAGCAGTAGCAGTAACAGCAGTATTAATGCTCGTAGAAGTAGTAGCAGCCACAGAAGCAGGAGGAGGAGGAGGAGGAGAAGCGGTGGGAGGGGGTTAGCAGTAGCAGTAGTATCTGCCCCAGTATAGTGGCAGAAAGAATACTAGCAGTAGTAGTAGCAGCAGTAGAAATAATAGGCACACCGGCAATGGTAGTTGTTGTTACTATTATAGGAAAAATGACCTATAGGTCGAGGAGCCAGGGAAGAAGTCCCAGGAGTGGAATAGGTCAGGGAGGTCAATACTTTCGGAAGATAAATCTGTAATTAGCACCCAGGTAACAAAGTGAGTTTGAGATGGAATTTTGGATTTGGGATTCATTTATTATTTCTTCTATTCTGCTACATTTATTGACTTCCTTTGACCTGGCTGGAACTGTGCTAAGTCCTATGAGATGTAAGGAGATGACGAAAGCTCAGTCTCTGCTCTCTAATGAAATGATGACTGACAATCACCTGAGTGAAAAGATGGATAAAGAGATTGCTAAACAAAGCGCTGGGGCACACCAAGGAAGGATGCAGTTAATTACGACTTTTAAGACTGGAGACAACATCATGCAGTTGGGATGTGTGAGCTAAGTCTTGAATGGTGAGAAGGATTTTCTTTACTCAAGAGCAGTCAAGAGCAGTCATCTTCATCCATGGTGGATGAAGATGAGAGAGACTGACGAATAACCAAGTGGGACTTGGAAACTAAACAGAAGTGGAGCCTGAAAGACACAAAATTGGATGGCATCCAGGCTCCTGGCTCAAGCAATTGCTCTGAAAGTGGTACCATAAACACAGAGTCATGGGTAGAGATTCTAGAATTTTCTAAGAGATAAATAATGGGCTCGCAGGGGAACCTGTGAAGGTGGGGAGGCCAGTCAGGCTCCAGCCCAGCAATCCAAGTAGGTGAGTATGGAAGAGGATAGGAAGGAGAGCATAGAGCAGGCAAAGGAAGGCAAGGAAATAGTAGTCCTGCCATAGGTATTGTTGTCCTGTTTAAGAGGTGGAGAAATGAATGCTGCTCTAATTCACAAGACAGTTGGCAAGTGGTGAGGCTAAGATTAAAACTTAGCTCTGCCTGATCCTAAAGTTACTCCATCATATTGCTTGGTTTCAGACACAGAGACACAAGCAAATGGCCTTGCCTCCTTCCTTCTGGGAAAAGGAAGAGAAATGAGCTAAGACAGTGACAGGATTTGCAGCCTCAACAACTAGAGGGGAAGAGGACATTACCCAAGACAGGTGATGCTGATGAAAGTAATAGTGGTGTGAGTGCTTTAAAGAAGTCCTGTGTTTCTGTTGGGGTGAATTTAAGATTTGCATGGGGTCAGCCAAAAGTGGATCTCAGGTCTTTGGAGGACCAGTGCATTTGAGTACTTTTAGTAGATGTCGCAGCAATGACTCTTGGAATTCGTGCTGAGGCTTTAATTTTACCTCGGAGGCACTGCAGCGTGGCAGAGTTAGGCCTGTGTCCAGGTCCTCTCCTATTTGCCTCCCGGCTGTGAACCATGGGCCAGGGGCCAGGAACTTCATCACACTGATCCGAGTATCTTCGTCTGCAGAGCACGGAAATCAGCCCTCCCCAACTGTGCTGCAGATCTGGTAAGAGGCTAAATCACTAATAGCAGTATGAGTGAGTGCTTCAGAAGTCCTGCATTTCACTTGGCAGAGCACCAGGTATGGTTAAGTCATAGAGACCATCCCTCAGGTGTTGTGTACCAATTCAACATAATATAGAAAGAGCCTGGTATAGAGCATGGTAAGATTTAGGATCTGTCCCCCATTCCCCTGTGTCTTCTTAGCATTGCTTTCCTTCAGGCCAGTTAAATGTCATGTCTAATATTGTCTTCCTATCCATGTGGAACCCTAAGTTACAGTGCCCCTCACCAAGGGTGTCAGGCCCGCAGGTGACCTCCACCCACACCACTGATTCACTCTGTGCTCAGTGAGCTCAGGCTGTGCTACAGGACGGGTGCTGAGGGCTCAGGCCACAAGGATAACTAGAAGCTGGGTCTCTGGCCTCGTGCTGGTCCTTTATTGTGACTGTGCTTTTATGGACACCTCTCTTACTCCTGGCCTGTATTCAAGAGGTGCTCATTCTTCCGTCTGCACTATGGAATTTCTCTTCATAGTAAGCAGGTGAGTGGCAGGGTGGGGATAAAACTGGTTGGGGAAAGAGTTCCCCTCTAAGTCAGGTATTTTATAGACATTGTATCTAACCATACCACAGCGTAGGAAATCGATATGTTAATCACCCTGTCTTTTTTAGATAAGGGTCCTGAAGGCTAAAGAGGTTATATTCTTTGCTCAAAGCCATGAAGATAGTAAACAGAAGAGTTGGGATTGACACTTAATGGGTCTGACTACACTAAGTGTAGTCTCAGGGCTGTTTCTATTATGTCATAATCTCTCCAGCTCTCTGGCCTCCCTGGCTGAGCTCTATCACCAAAGAAGCCCTAAAGTGCTGAGGAGGCAGGGACTCAGAGGTAGAATTCTGAACAACCGAAGGACACAGTGGCTCAGTTCATATGCTTTAGAAGGAGGGAGCGATGAGATACCTCAGCTAGAATACCTGCATGTGGATGGAAACCCAGCAGGTGCCAGGATGAGCTCTGTACTGACCTTGCTGAGATTCTAGGAATTCTGGGAGACCTACAAGTTTCTTCATGACATAGGATAGATACACCTCTTGCCCAAACCTTATGTCATGAAAGACTCTGGAGGACCCAGAAGGAACTCCGCTGTGCGGGACTGAGACAGAAGGAGAAGGTGGGGCTTCAGCAGCAGTTGCTGAAAGTTCTGAAATCCTTAAAATGTTTTTGAAGCCACAAAGCTTATGTGTTCCCTCACCCTCTCTCCACCCCTAATAGGTCTAAATGGTGCCATTGTTTACTTGTTATTGTGCTGAAACTTGATTTCTGTTGTGACCCGATTTTATCTGGAGATAACCAGAGACAGCCAATTGTGGAGTAATGGAAAGTGAGATGTGTGTTTGCATTCAGGTTCTTCCAAGCCATGTGAAAAAGGATTTTACCCTCATCTCACCTGGGCGACATAGAAAGTGACACCTTATGAGTCTGTTAGGAACATCAAAGAAGGCAGTGGATACAAAGGCATCTTAGTGTAATACCTGGTGTGTAATACATTTTCCATATACATTTGGTAGGTATATGAATCTATGCTTAACTTACTCCACATATTCATGACTGGTTCTGACCTTTCTACTTAGAAAAATAGATTAGAATTCCCTAAAGCAGCCCTAAAATATAGCAGTTGAGCAACAGTGAAGGAATGCAAGCTTATCCTGTGTTACCTCTCATTCTCCCCATTCCAAGGTGACAGCAAAATCTCTGGCAAAGGGAACAGTATAGGTGACTGTTCTCTTCTGTGGTGGGCAGCTTCCACCTGTTCACCACAATTTTGGAGGCTACACAGACATCTACTCTGTCTCTGAGATGCTGAACTATTATACAATAAGGCACTGCTCAGTATGAAGAGTTGTGTGGAAACAAGTTGAGACCTACAGTGTCCCTCCCCTCTGCTTTCCACCCTTCCTTTGCACACAATTGTCTCTTTCGTCTCAGAAATACACAGAACACTATTTTGATCCTTGGATCTACCTACTTAATTGTTCTCATCTCACAAGTAGAGGTGAGACAACTGGCTGGAAGTCCCCCATCCCCCTGAGTCCAGGTGGTTGCATGGTTGCACTAGTAGCCTCTGGCTGATTCACCTGTTGGCTCTGTGTGGAATTGTACCTCAGGGCTGAAAACCTTTCCTCTCTGGCTCAGTGTAGTAGGTATGACCTTGTCCAAGAGAGGTTATATATATAAGGAGGAACTGCATAGGCCAAGGTCAGCAGAAAATCACCAACAGTCCTTGGTGTCTCGCCTGGCCCTTTCCTTTCTACTCTGCCAGTGAGGAGAGACAGAAAGTCTTATTGCCAAGTAAACCTCTTTCTATCATATAACCTTGTTTTTTTTCCTTCTTAAAGAATGATAAATGATAGTAGCGTCCACATATTGAAATCCAGAGACATGTTAATGTTTTTGTGTCTAGCATTAAGTGATGCTTTTCATTCTGTACCTAGCATTTCTCTCGAGTCAAAGGCTGAGCACCCAAGCTGCTGATCCAGTGTACACCTAGAGAAGGAGATCCTTTTACTTTATTCCTGATATATGTTTATTTAGATTCCGCTTGCATACTTCTGGTGATGGGGAGCTCACTGTCTTTCAGGAATCCATCTGAGGATTGGCAACTGTATTTGCTAGAATGCTTTCCTCATCCTAACTAGAAATTGGTCTTCCTTGACTCACTCTCTGGATTTGCTTATAACTTCTGGGCAACACAGAACAAATTTTCTTCTTTTCCCCATGCTATCCCTTCAACTTTGTAGTGTGCAACTTTACCCTCTATTTTTTTTTTTATCTAGAAGATAAACAGCTCCCCGCTCCTCATCTATTTCTTTGTGGAATGATTTTCAGACTTTTCATTATTCTGGCCATGTTGTAAACAATCACAGCTATTATTTAGTGAGCACGTAATGTTTTCTGCTAATATTTTATATACCTAAGTTCCTTAAATCTCCATAACAATTTTGAGAAGGTAGATATTACCATTACCATCTTACAGATGAGGAAACTAAGATCCACAGATGTTAAATAACTTGCCAGAGTTATGGAGAGATAAAACTGGGCCTTGGGTTTCAGATTATAACTCAGAAGGGGGATGGTGTGTGGATCTCTATATTGTGGATCTCTAAGTTTTTGTTCTGAAACTAGTAGCATATCTGTTATCTGTGTGGCCCATGGCCCTAATTCATCAGTGCAGTTTGCAATACAAGGCCCATATACAGTTAAGATCTATGGCTGTGTCCTGTCCAGGGAAAAATAGATCTGGAGTATCATCTCTCTTGTTTTCTGTATTCTGCCTCTGCCTATGCTGTCTAAAGTGATGCCTTCGTCTCTGAAAGACTGCCACATTTTTGGCTCATTTCAAGCTAGTTAAAATCAATGAAGCTCCCCAAGACCGATGCAGGAACTTCTGGAAGTTCAAATCTCATTGTTCTTCCTTATCTTGATGATAGAGTCCCCGGCCCCAAAGTAAGGATTATTCCAATTTTAGGTTGACTCATAGGCTTTTGAGAGGGTTTTCACCTAAAGGGAAAGATGCCAAGAACACTCAGGAACAGAAGAGCCGCACAAACCACTTTATTTATGTTCTCTGGCAACAAAAGCCCAGGGGAGAAGCTGTATATACAACACATCATTTGTAGCCAACTAACATATGGTTTTTTGTTATCTTTTCTGAAAACCAGCATGTAAAAGAAGTACAAGCTTTGCTCTTGATTTTTGCAATGAACTTCAAAAATCTCCAACACAAGCCAAAAGAATGCTTAACTGGAGCTTTGCTCTAAAGGCCTATCTCCCCGGAGCCTTCCTTCCTCTCCCTATCTTCTAATCCTCATTTCCAGGAGGTCATTTTAATTAGCAAGCTGTCATGGTGACTCAGCCGGCTGCTTCCACAGACAGGAAGAGAGCGGACTCCCCTGGACCCATTCATCATACAAAGGCACTTTACTCTTCAGAAAAAAATGCACAATATTTAGCTTGCCCTACCCTGGGAATTGCTGCTGCTGTTGTTTTTATTTTAGCTTTTCGACATGCCTGAGGGTACATTCTTTTGTCATTTACAACCTCCTTTTCCTGGCAATTCCCCTTCCTTCCTAGCAGATCGCCAGAGATGCATCTCTTCAGGGTTCAGGCATGAGCCTGGAACCAAGGACTCGGAGACCTTAACCGGACGGATACTTGGGAAGGAGTCACCAATGCCTTTTGTCTTTGAAGCCAAAGCTTTAATCTTTGTGGTTCATTGAGCTCTTCTTGTCCTCGTTGCTGTTGCGGTGGTTGCCGGCTGGGCCCTGTAGAAGGGGGTGCTTATAGCGAGGGGGTTTTTCTTTCCCACAAAGGGGGAGATAACTACCCCAAGAAGCTGAGAAATAGCTCTCAGAGCAGTTTTCTGAAGTTGCGTGCTGGGTCTTGGGGGAATCAGGAAGCATGCATGTTGCTTACAGACAGCGACCACTATGATTTCAAAACTTCTGTCACATTGTTCCCAATAGTACAATTGCTTGTGGGTTGTATATGATGTTGCTATTGTTTTGGATTAGAAAATATGGATATTGCATTTTCTAAAGCCATAAACAACTGTGACCTATTTTAAACGGGAACCATCTGCAGTAACTATATGACTTTAAAAGGTAAGGGAGCTTCCGAAGAAATGACCCGAGATATGTCAAACCTCCTAAGGGGGATGTGTGTGGATCTCTATGTTGTGGAAAGTACTGCCTGTGTTCTCCTGGCTCCTGTCTCTTACTGTGTTCAGCCTTGAGCTGAAGGCTCCCAATTGATTTTCCATAGGAAAATCAATGATGAAATTTCTCTCCCCCCCACTTCCCTTTCACTAGCCTATGCATTATCCTTCAAATCCTTGCCTTGGAAACCAGACAAGGGTGATTAATTTCATGTCCCGGCAGGAAGTGCATGTTCCTGCCTCCACAAAGACTCCCTGGACTCCACATCTTTAAAAAGGGTTTGAAGGGTCTTTGTGGTTCACTGAGCTCTTCTTGTCCCCTTTGCCGTTAGGGTGGTTGTTGGCCGGGCCCCGTAGAAGTGGGTGCTTGTAGGGAGGGGGTTTTTCTTTCCTGCAAAGGCGGAGATAACAGAAAGAGAGAAGACAGCACATACACACATTGTAAGAAAATCCTTTGAGTGCATGGCTATTCTCCTGCTGGACTGTAGCCTCCTACGAACAGTAGCCTTGTCCTCCTCTTCTCTGAGTCTCTAAAACCTGGCTCAGGGCCTGGTTTCAAGTGGGTGCTATTGCTCAGTGAATGCCTGTTAGATGCATGGATGGATCCATTGTGTTATTCTGGTTCTTGGGAAAATATAACTGTCCTACAGCTCCAGCCCTCCCACCTTTCCACCCTGATTCCAACTCATTCAAGCCATTCCACCACAAGACAGGGATGAACACATAGAAAAGCTATAGCTTGGTGCTTTGGAAGGAAGCCAATAGGGTTAGGCCGCCTGCCTTGGGCTTCTTGGAAAGTGCTGGCATCCTTGTTAAAAAGAAAAGGGAGGTTATTGCTTGAGAGAGTTTGAAACCTCATTGCCCACATAATCATCCTGGGCTTCAGAGCCCCTTTATGTTCCTTGGCACAGGCTAATTATGGCATTTCGTAGAGGCTCTCTTCCCAATCAGTCCAGCAGATCCTGATGAGCAGAGATAGGTCTGGTTGATTTCTATGTCCAGGACCCAACATCCAGAACCTGGTGAAATACCCTTAACATGGCCCATTGTTCATTTGTCTTTTTTTGCTCACATATTAGGCAATGGGCTTCTGGTGAGCAGGGACCAAATTCCATTCATTTTTGCATTTTATCTTGCATATGTCATGCTTGTTATGTTTTTGTAACATTCATTTAGTCACTGGACTTAAATTTATTTCTAGTGGGAAGAATGTGCTTTTGAGCCCAAAAGAGTAGATCTGAATTCCTACACTGGCTATGTCTAAGATGTATGACTTTGGAAAGTTATCCAACCTCCTGAGCCTCATTTGTTAGGCAAGGAAAAAGTCTCCCAATCTTGCAGTGGTGTTGTAAGGTTAAGTGAAATAATACAAATAGACATCCTGGGTTTCTTCTTTTCCCTTCTGAATCAATTTACAGATGCGTGGGGCTACAAATCCAGGTGCTACAGTCTGACTCCAGAGGGGACAGAGATGAGGCAGAAACATTGATGCTGCCTTTCTATTGCTTAATGAAATTTAATAGAGGAGATGGTTGTACAAAATAACTATATGAAATACTATCATGTCAAGCACTAGGTAGTAAATACTGGAAATGTAGGAATCTCCTGAGCTAATCTGAACTCAGACTGAAGAGGTGGGTTTGTGTGGCTCATCGTGCTCTGACTGTGGGACACTCGTTTCCATCACTGGTGAAGAGTCCTAAGTAAAGTGCAGCACAGAGTAGGTGGCAGCACCCAAATGGAGACACTGCCTTGACCTATCTCCCCACCAGGGGCCTCCCCCTCCTTTGAAAACTGCCAGTCACTGAGGACTGCTAAAGTGGCAAGAGACTGTCTAGTGTAAAGATTCATCTAGAAATCAGTCTTTGATAACACCGTGGTGTTGCAAAGCACATGCTCGTGACGTTGCGTATCCAGAATGAGATCCAGCTTTCTGTTGTTCAGTTGGTTTTTTGTGGTGCTGGAGATGTAACCTAAGGCCTTGTGTATTTCAGACAAGCATTGTACCACTGAGCTACATGCCCAGCCTTGAGAAAAAGTGACCTTGAAGCAGTCCTTTTCTTTTACCTAACACTCGATTTCTGCATTCCTAAAAAGGAAAAGAACTCATGCCCTTTCTGCCTCTTTGTGTCTGGTGAGATGAAGCTTGGGGAAGATATTTTAAGTTACATGATACCATTTTTTCATTCATAGAGGTAGTCCTTTGCACTCAGAAGAAGCATAGGACATAAGCTGGGAGGGTTTTATGGGGACAAAAGAAGGTGTGCTAACCCTAGAGAGACAAGCTCAATTTGGTGTCAGCAGGTGGAATAAGGTATGCAGTGGTGGCAGTGGGGAGCATGACTGGGCATGGAGACCTGGGGAGGGGTCAGGAGGGCAGAGAACCTCTGAGGATACAGAGAGAGAAAGGAGACACTGGAAAGCAAACATCCTAACCACTGGTCTCTGCGGAGGCCCTTCTCCTTTCTACATCTCCAAACTCACTTCTGTTGGGAGCTGACCTCTCCCAGTAGATCTCCTCTTCCTTGGGGCTTCTGCAGCACTTTGCACATCATGTCAGATCTCACTCACCACTTTCTAGGTTGTTTTGTCTGTATGTTTACTCCCTGAGACTTAGTGTGAGGTGCATTTGTTTTTTCTCTATAATTCCTGAGCTAAGCTCAGGCCTGATGCAGAGCAGGTGCTTGAGGAGTGTGTCAGGAATGGCAATGGGCATTTCATCTTCTCGTTATCATCTCTTTCTCACTAAACATCCTGGCCTTGTCATAGTCAGACATACTGAGTGTGTCTTGTTAGGTCCTGCTTCGCACCTCCCCACAACCTGGCCCCCAGCATAGAATGTCTTTTCTTCCTTTCTCTTTCATCAATACAAATTCTTTACATCCTTTAAAACTTAAGTCTGAGTTCCACTAAAAGCACCTGTCAGCTGCCAAATACTTGCCAGATTGTGTGGGAGAGCAATATCTGGTTTTGTCTCACTTTTCTTTTCTGTCATGTAAAAAGATCAAAAAGGATGGTTTCTGAGGGCTTCCTCAGCTCTAACACTTTATGCTCAGTCACATTCAGGACCAATTTAGGACTAAATCTATGCCAGCCCTTCACCATGCACCACGGAGACAGAGCAGAGCAAGACTGCTTCCAAGGACAAGCCAGACATGCAAAGATGCCGTGACAGTAGCCACAGGACATGTTGTATAAACACATGTGCAAAATGTCTGCAGTGTGCACAAAAATGCAGCTAGGAACTCAACACAGAGGAAGCAGCTCTGTCTGAGGTGGAGCCAAGGGACCGAACAGAGGGTGTGACATGTAGACTAAGCTCTAAAAGACAAGTGAGAGTGCACCATGTATAAGATCAAGGGAGAACATTCCAGAAAAAGTATAAATAGAAACATGGAGGCATGAACGTGGGTGGAAGCACAGGGCATGAGATGCTCATGGAAGTGGTGGTAGAAGGTAAATGAAGTTTAAAATTTAGGCCAGGGTCTTGAGTAGCAAGAAGAGGAGCTGCTGGAAAGCAATGGGGAGCCCCGAGGGACTATGGAGAAGAGGAGATAACTGGACAGATAGCTAAGCACTTTCTGTGCACAGTTTCATGTTGTTGTATTTGCATGCATCCTTGCCCTTGTCCTCTGTAAATGCAAGCTCCTGGTGGGTGAGGGCTCTCTGTGAGCCTCCAGCACTCAGCACAGGCCCTGGCACATGGAGGGTTCCAGTGTATTGAGTAGCTGATGACCACACACACAGGCACGCACGCACGCATGCACGCACACCATGAAAGTTCCTGGTCCTCCCGGCTTGTTCAGAACCCAAGCCCATCTCCCACGCAGAAGTCAGCCTGCCCTCCACATGCAGGCTGCATCTACCCTAGAAGCTCACTTTGCCTGCTTCCCCCATCTGAGTTGGCAGGGGCTTTTGGGGCACTAGAGCTGTGTGTTGCTGTGGGGGAAAAAAAGTGGGGCTCTGCTTTGCTCACTGACTACACATCCCTGAGATCAAGTTCTTGGGCCAATGTTGCTGTTCTGCTCATCACCCAAGGATGCCGACCAGCTCCTGCCAGCTTGTAGGAGGAAAATGACATATTGTAATTATCCATACTGATGGGGGAAAATAAATATTAATTTGACTCAAAACATGTAATTTCCCTTTAAAAGCAGAACTGCTCTTTTGCTTAAGCTACTTGATGCTCTGGTGGAAAATAATACCAAAAAAGGAGGAAGGGAGTACTCAATTCCAAAATTAGAATCAGAGGCTATGTTTCTGGAAAATCATAAAGGGTTACTTATCGATTTAAAGTTCAGTGGTGTTCATAGTTGGTTAAACCAGAGATATAGTTTGTTAAAGTCATCCTCGAGGCGGTTGGTGAACTAGGGAAGAGTTCTGCTCCTTTCTAAGAGAGCTCCTAACCTCAGAGCAAAGAGAGTCCTGAGCATTTCCCATCAGAGCCCTTAGGTCTGCCCTGCACCCTCTGACCCAGCTTCAAGGGCACCCTCAGCCCCATCTTCATGGACTGACTCAAGTACATGTAGCTGGGAAGAACTAGGCTCTAGTCCTGGCTCTAATGGTGTGACCTTGACCTTGCACTCCCTGGATCTCAGTGTCCTCATCTGTATTGTGAAGAGGGACTAGATGATCCTGAGAATCCCCCCGAGTGGCAGCACCATTTCACTGGTCTATGATGATACAACATGGGAAAAAATGGCGGTGAAGGATCATGATAATTTTATTCAGACTGACAGAGCACCTGAAAGAGATAATCCCCAAATTAACTTGTAAATGAGATTCTGAGAATTCTTTTGAGTTTTATAAAGCTTTAATTTTTTAAGAACTTTGACTAATCAAGAATGACTTATAAGAATGAAAGAAGCATTTTCCTGTAGAGCTGAGCTCCACAAAGGCAAAGGTCATGCCTTCCTCACCAGCTCCTTGCAGCGCCTCCTTTTGCCAAGGACCCAGCATAAGGTATTGTGTTTCCAAGGTGAATGAATGGTGAATGAATGAGTGAATGAATGAATATATTCATGCACATTCAGTGTAGAGTAGGCAGTACAGGGGTAGAGAGAAAAAACAGACTTGATCCTTCTGGAAGAGTTTCCAGTATCCAGGATGGGGACACAAACAATTTGTGTGCAAGCTGAGACAAGGTATCATGAGAGCATATTGTTATGCAGACTCTAGGGGCACCTGGGACCTTCACAAGCTTGACTCATTTGATTGTGGAATGCAACAGGTAAGCCAAGGGGCTTACCCTAGACCATCATAAACTGGTTGGGAGTTGGGACCACAATCCAGAAGCTAGAGGAGATGAGGTTATTTTTTTGAGCACCTACTGGGTGCTAAGCATTGCAGTAAGCTCATATCCAACCCTTAAGATCATCTGTAGAGGTGGTTGTTACTATTCCCATTAGGGGTAAAGAAAGCCATTAAGAGGCCAAGAAACTTGCCTACACTCCTGTGTCAGGCATGTCCATGTCAAACCTTTTGGTTTGACACTGAGTGAAGAAGAATTGTCTTGGGCTGCATATAAAATATATAGTGCAGTTAATACATAAGTAATAAAATTTCCTTTTTATATATTTGTTTTTATAACATAAATAAAAGAGGGGACGTGCCCTGTGGCTGCAGGTTGAACATGGCTGTGCAGCTCCTAGGCGCCTGAGAGAGTTTTGAGTCCACATTGATGAACTTCTGCCAGAGATGTTTGGATGGCTCTGCAATCATAAGCTCTTATAATCAAATCCTGGACCTGCTAAAAACTGTGGACTTAGACAACCCTTTTTACCTTTCTGGACTTCTTTTTCCTCATTTGTAAGATCAAGAATGTATATTTATTTAATTTTTTGGCAGAACTGGGGATTGAACTCAGGCCCTTGGGCTTGCCAGGGAAGCACTTATTCCACTGAGCCATCTTCCTGGCCCCTGGGAATGTATAAAATGATGTAAAAATGAATACAATAAATAACAGCGATCTATATTGTTTAATTAATGAGAGGGTGGAGAGCAATGTGTATCAGTGCACAGATCTGAAGTATACGGGCAAGGTCAGTGGGAAGGATGATCCGGAAGAAGCAGGTTGCTGGACACAGTCCCATCCTTCCGGAAGGCTTGTCCACTGGGGGAGTAGGCAAACAGGTCCAGAGAAAGGGCAGGGCTGACACACTCCTGATGCCTTTGGATGTCACTCCCCAAATGCTCACCAGGATGGTTGACAGCAGGCATGGGGACGCTCAGCAGGTCCAGCTCCTGTCTAGCTCTCAGGTAAGATGGATGCTCACCTTCCAGCCTTCTCTCCTCACTGGACCTGCAGGTTGGCCCCATCAGAGAACTTACCCCAGCCACTCATGAGCTGGTAGAATGTTCCACCTAGGCTTGGAAGTCTCAGTGGGGGGGTGTCCTGTCTAGTTCCAAACCTTCAAGTCTTTAAGGGAGGGGACAAGTCATGTATTGATAGGGTGAATGTACACTGTTGCCAGGTGCATCCTGTGTATTTCACCCTAATTGGAAAGGTATGCACGCACTTTACAGACAAAGAAATGGAAGACATGGAGTTGGTACAGAAAGCTGAGAGGATGCACTAGCTGATGAAGGAGCATATGGAAACACTCAGAATAACATAGAACGAGGACCAGTGTCAGCCCCCAGCAACATCCACCCCATGTTAGATGTTAAAATGGGACCACCCCTCACTGTAACAGTGTAGGTTGTCATGCAGACTTTGTACGGCCCTGGGGCTCAGAGATGTAGAGCACACTGCACTGTGGAATATGGACCCTGAGACATCCTCAGACTAAGCAGATAAGCCAAGGAACTTGCCCTAGGCCTTAATGAGCGACAGTCTGGGGCTGCAACCCAGACGCTACAGGAGATGATACATAATGATATTCTAGGCTTAGGAGATGGACTCTTCTGACACATATGGTCTCTGAGGTAGGTCTAGGATTGCCTCTGTTAGAGCACAGATAGGAAACTAAGGGCCAGAAAGAAGCTGAGGAAGTTACCCTGAACCCCCAAGCCAGATAAATAGGACCAAAGCCCATCTGCTCTGCTCTGCTACTTACCGTAGTTTTGGCATGGGAATTGTCACCTTCTCCAACAGGGGGTTCAGCCGGTAATAATCTAGAAATGTTCTCGCCACATTCCGCCCCAGCTTCATGTCTGCAGGTGCATGTGTTAAGGAGAGACTTAGAAAAGAGACTGAGCATGAAAAGAGGCCTAGGAATAGAAATGGCAACGACAATAAAAACAGTGACACCACTCACCACTCTCAGCTTTTGTTGATTCTGTCCTTTGTGTCCTCCCAAAAGCTTAGATGGTAATTATTGCTATAATTCTCATTGGATAGATAAGGAAACTAAATTGCACTGAAGTTAAATAATTTGCCTAAGGCCACAGAAATGGGTAGGGGAGGAGCTGGCAAGGAGGTCTAGGGTATCCTTACCCAAAAGTCTGTTCACGTAGCTTTTAGAATGCACTGCAGCCCTTTGGAGATCTCTGAGTTTCCCTGGTCTGGCCTCAGGTGAGCCAGGATTAAGCCAGATCAGTGAGAAAAGAAGGCAGGAGACCTTTGATGTGTGAGATCAGGGCTTACCTGGCCCTCAGGAATCAGTCAGCTCCTTGGTAACCTCAGGTACAGTGGTAAAAACAAGACTTTAAATAGCATCTCCATTCCATCTTGACATTCTACCAACAGCGAATTCTTAGTGTGAAGATTTATGACCTATTAATTAAAACACAACCTCCACTAGGAGTACTGATTCCATATTGACCATTAACACCCTAGCATGAATTAAGACAACATAACACTCATTTAATCAATAGTACAGAGTATCTGCTGTGTTTGTAGGACCTTGCATCTTTGGGCTTTCAGATATCCTATTTCCTCTGCCTGATGATCCTCTTCTCTTCCCCTTCGGTGACTTGTGCCATCAGTTCTCCAGTTCCTCAATGTTTCTTTAGGAGAGCCTTCTAGTGTACTGCTCTCCTCTCTTCCCAAGGCTGTGAGTATTGTCCTTGCCCCACAACTCCTGTGCTTCTGGGTTGACTTCATTCAAAGCACCTATCACTTACATCACAGGGTACAAATTAGATGGTCACTCACCTAACCTTCAACTGTTCCTTTTCCTGCACTGTCAGCTCCAGACATGCAAACCATCACCAGCCCATCCCCATGAAACCTTTCTCTTGATTTGCTCTGCTTATTTCCTTCCTCCCAGAACGGGCCAGAATCATCTCTCCCTTAGATTGCTGTCATCCTGTCTTAATGGGCATTCTACCATAGCACGCCTCCCTCCCCAGCCAGGACATTTTCTGTTGTGTAGCTATGGAGTGGGGTGGCTCTAAGATAGGATCCTCTCATGCCACACAGCTCAGTAAAGCATATCAGTGGCTCCCAATTGCTTTTACAGCATGACTTAGAGAGGTGCTCTCAGTTGGGCCCCTGACTGTTTTCTCTGTTTCCTGCTTGCTGCCTCCCTACTCAGCTCTAGCTCTTCACACTGCTGAGTTAGGGAACTTTCCTTCCCCTTCCTGTGCCTCCAGGGCCAGTTTCTCCTCAGCCCAAATCCTGCAGTTCGGTTATCTTTCCCTACATGAGTCTTCTCAGTGCCCATGCTGGGACAGGGTCCTTCTACATTCCCACAGCCTTTTCTAGTTCTTCATCAATGAGACAGCTTGGCATCCTGTGTTTCAACTGTGCAAGAGCATGTGTGAGGGGAACATTTGGTGGGAAGAGTATTTGTGGGTCACAGTGGAGAGGACAAAGTGGAGTGGGAGAAAAAGATGGAGAAGATTCTACTTGCACCGTGGATAGGCAGTTGCTGCAGGCCTGACCTTGGTGCTGGCTGAGGCTAGTGAGGCTTCTAGGCCCCCTCTCTTCAGGGCCCTGGAGAGGGAGCAATCTTTGGGAACCACTCAAGTGAGTTCTCACCACCTTCTTCAAGAAGTCCCTGACCTGGGACAGGACGGGGCCCAGGATGTTATGATTGGCATTCACAGAGCTCTTACTGTGTGCCTGGTACTTCCCAGGGAGTGTTGCCTACATACCATGTAATCTTCAAAACAACCCAGCACAGGAGACACGGACAGGCTAAGGAGCTCATCTAAGGCCACATAACTGGTAGTGGTAGAGTCAGGACTTAAATCCAGGCATATCTGACTTCAGAACCATGAGTTTTCCACTGCCCTGGACTGTTTCGTGACTTGAAGGCACCTTTTCTGTCAAAGCTTGAGTCATCCCAGGCCAGTGCCTGGTGGGAGAAGGAAAAACACCAGACAAGTTGTTTATGACAGCGAGCTGCACTGCAGGCTGTCTGTGCTCCAGGGCTGCCACCTTCTCTCCTCCTCTGGATCTGACTGACCTTTCCTGTCCCCTTTAAAAGTTCACAGGCTGGCACTGGGTGTGGCCTCTATGCCCAGCAGAACCTGGAGGTCTGCTCATAAGCAGGGTCTGCAGGGAAAGCCTGGCTGCTTTTAACCCATTCATTCTCCATCAGCTGGAGGAGACAAAATCGCAGCTGTGTGGGCTGACTGTAAAAGCTCAGCTCACAGAGGAAAACAGAGGTCCCTGTAGGATGAAGTGAAAAGTTGCAGCTGAAGTTTGGCAAACAGCTCTGACTAATCCAGACCCTGGTCCCGCCCCTGCGTACAGACTGTATTTTCCAGAGATGTCTGTCACAGTGTCTCCTGGCTGCTGTGTGCTTCTGCAGTATGACCTTGACACTTCTTCCACAGAGAAGTGTGGTTTATATCCCTTCCCCTTGAATTTTCATGGACTTGTAAATGACTTTTAACCAAACAGATGGCAGAAGTGGGAGGAAGTGACATTGTGTGACTCCTGAAGCAAGGTTAGAAGAGGTGACAGAACTTGTGCCCTGCTTCCTGGGATCCTTGAGCTGGAGACCTGAGACTCCATGCAAGCGGGCTAACGGCCCTGAGTGCTGAGAGCACAAGGGGTGACTCCTGCTTGTTGCTTACACAAGGGTGCCAGTGACCCCTCTAGGTTCTGCTCCTCTGGCTCTAGCTGTCATCTGGCTGTAACTGCATCAGACTCCGCATTAGAACCGCTCCTCCAGCCCTTCCCTGATTACTGACCCACAGAGAAAATGAAAGAATAGCCACTGCTGTTTTAATATATGTGCTGCCGAAGCGAGCACAGCTACTGCTGTTTTAAGCCACTAAACTGGGGAGATTTTATACCATCCACATAGGAAAGGAGAACATTATGAGAATTGCATAAGGAATTCTATCATCCTGACCCTCACTTTTCTTGGCTGTAAAATGTGAACCATAATACTCGGCACATGATCATTGGGGTGGAGTACTGCAGCACCTGCTGAGCGCCACGGGACTGAATGGTGGGAGTGAAGACTGATCCCTTCTTCTCCATCCATACTGAAATCCAGACCCGAAGCAACCATACACAGTATCCTTGTCCCTCTGTCCTCTAGAACCTCTAAGGAACACAGTTATCCCAGAAAAAATTCCACTCCAAGGTGTTTATTTGTTTTGGACAAGCTCTGTTTAAAAGATGGTGTTATAAAGTGGGAGTTACTGGGGGTGTCTCCCACATCCCTCTTATGCATTCCTCATACCTCAAAGCCTCATACCTCAAAGCCCATATTTACCCCTCTGAGTCAAGAAAAGGGACACAAGGAGGAAGGATAGCAGAAATTGATTGAACATTTTCAATTAAAACAAGTTGTCTTTGAACAAAGATTTAAGATCCAGGCAAGAAGAGGCAATAATTCTCTTGGCTGGAAGCTTTTTCAGTCTATTGCAGTATTAAAAGAGAAAGAGGGAAAAACAGGTGAAAATTCCCGAGTCCTCATTGTTCACAAAATTCTCAGCATCATTCATAGGTTGAAAATCTTCCCATACTCAGTTTCGTTCATAGGCCACTGGCCTGTTTCTCACAGATGACAGGAAATGGTCAAACACAGGGTGGATGGTAGCAGGGAATTTAAAGCAGTAAAAGTGGAGAGGATTGCGGGAAATTCAGGATGATCCAGAGACTTCCACTCAGAAATGTCTTGAAATAAAGAGTAAGCATTGGTAGTCTCACTGCCCATTCCAGAAGGCTCTTCAACAGATGATGAGGGCCTGGACATGCATTGGCCAATTTCTCCCACCTATCCATTCATTTGAACACTTTCTGGGCTCCTCCCATATGTATACCACTCTAAAGAATGGCAGGGGTTGTGTTATGTAAAGAAAAACTAGACAAATACACTTTGCAACCTAGAATAGGACAGCAACACATCTCACTTAATGACATCACAAAAGGTGGTAGAACTGCCACAGTCACTAAAGCAGCTATTGTATTTTTAAGAGTTTACCTTGTGCAGGGCCAGTGAGACAGTTCAACAGTCTAAAATGCCTGCTTAAGCAAGCTCAGGCAAGTGTGCAGGGACCACAGTTCCATCCCCGGCACCACATGCTGTGCCAGCCCCGCCTCCAGGGTGCCCTAAGCTGGCCACCAAAAAGAAAAAAGTTTACCTTGTGGAGTTGTAGTTGTCATCAATCCTGCCCAAACTCCTGCAAGGTCAAAGACCCATTGCAGACACACATTACAAATGAGAATGTTGAAAATCAGAGAGTTTGTATAATCAACCATGGGACTCATGGCTTGAAGGTGGCAGGAAGAACATGAACCTCTATGTTCTTGTTCAGAGTGTAAGCTCTGTCCTCCCTTGAGTATAATCAGAAAGTCTAACACAAACTTTTTCTGGATGTGTAGAGGACGATTGCATTCCACGTGGAAAAGTGGTTAAAGGAGGACATATAACAATGGTTTGAAGGATAAACTTTAAAAGCAGAGAAAAGCATCTGCAGAGGCACAAGGAGGGCTGGGGTCCTTAACCTGAAACAGGACAGAGGAATGGTAGGGGGCAGAGATATATGGTTGCAGTACTACACAAGGGGCAGACTAGTGAAGGTTTTAACTGCCACATTAAGGTGTTTAAGCTTTCATTCTGCAGGCAGTAAAGACCAGTGAGTATGAACTGTGACTGTCATTCCTTCATTCCAGTATTTATTGATCAGTGAATGTAATGGATTTCTAACTGGTAGTCAACATATTACACTCAGCTGAATTAAACTAGCACAGTGCTAGGTACAGGAGGCCCACCTGAGGGTTGCTGCCAGCAGCATAAAGGTAGAACAAGAGAGGCTGCCAAAACACTGTTAGCGATGCTGTTGGAGAAGCTGATGGAGCTGTTGGAAGCTGCTAGTTCTCTTGGGCTGTTCTGCTAGAGGAGCTTGTCATGCTAGCTTTCCTGATGAACTCCGGGGAAGTTTTGGGCCTCATCTTGAGCCGCTTCCTAGGACCAGAGGGGAAGATAGCACACTGCTCAGCTTCATGGAGAAGCTTGTCACATTGGCTTTCCTGATGGGAACTTGGCTTTCCTCATCTCTTGAGGAGCTTGGGACCTCACTGTTGCTGAGGATGGCTGTGGTACTTTTGGGGGAACTCTGGTGCTTACCTTGAGCATTGCTACCTAGTTCCAGTTCAGATCCCTCAGCCTGCTATCATAGATCTTTCATCTTGCTGGCATAGACTTCCTAGCTTCCACCACTTTGGGCCTTTCCAGCATAGATTAATGAAGCAGACATGCATGAGATCTTGTTCTGGGCTCTAGGCCTCCAGCTGGACTTGTGGGAGGCATTGTTATGAGCTCTAGGTTCCTAGCTGGACTCATGCAGGGTATTAGGGTCTAGGCCTTCAGCTGGATTCTTTAGTATGTAGTGTGTGGATAGGTTTTCTGCACTTGTATATAATTATTTGGGTGATTCATTATAAACTAAGTTCTGTATTATAGTGTTTCCTTTGCAAACACCCCAAACCATGACAGCCAATAAGGACAGCTCCTTGGAAGTAAAGGTTCAGGCTTTACTATGGTTAAAAATCAAACTAAATCACACCAGACCAAACCAAACCAAACCAAACCAAACCAAACCAAACCAAACCAAACCAAACCAAACCAAACCAAACCAAGGCAATTGTTCTTAAACCTAGCATTGGTGACACATAATAAAGTGGTAAAAACTCAAATGAATGCATTCACTGTAGTTGCAATAGTAATATGGAGAAAACACATAGGCTCTTCAAGCAAGGATGCTAGGGATATGGAAAGGCTTACAGGAGGAAGAGGCCCTTCAGTTAAAGCAGCATATTGAAGCAAATTCCCCAGTGTAATGAACTCAGAAAAAGCCCCATCTCAGTCTTTTCCTTACTAAATACTTATTGACTGCCTACTATGTGCCAAATTATTTCAGGTACTCAGGATATGCACTGAATAAAATACCAAAGATCCCTGCCTTTATGAAGCTTACAATCTAACTATGTAACCCTAGCACAGTCAGAACCTATGTAATACATCAGAAAGTGATAGGCACTTTGAAATTAATGAGCAGGGTAAAAGGAAACCCTCAGGGCAGGGAGCAGGTCACAGCTTTGAGTAGAACGGTCAGCAGAGGCCTCCTTGAAGGGGAGGGGTTTAAATAGGGCCAGTGGAAGTCAAGGAGCTGGCCAGCACCAAGGACAAACTGAGCCTCCTCATCTGAAATACAAGACTTGATCCAACCATGACCACAAACAGGGGATACAGATTAACCTCAGGGACACCTCCTTTTTGTCCTGTGGAATCGTTCTAACTTCCAGAGCAGCTCTGGAAGAGTCAAGCTTCACAGACCTTCCTCTTCTGGGTCTATGACATTCCTTCCTCACTCTGGTCCTCCGCTGCTGGGCCCATGCCTCTGCAGCCCTCTCCACACATTGCACTCCCTGCAGCTCTTCCAGGCCACTGGGGTGCTCACATGCCCACCTTGCATAAGATGCTCAATCTCTTCTTCTTTATTCTCAGTGCTCGCCACAGGCAGTTCTGATTATTACTCCCATTTTGCAGATGAGAAATTGGAAGTCATTTGTCCGAGGAGGCACAAGAAGTGTTGGCACAAGGAAGACTGAAACTCATTCATTCATTCATTCATTCATTCATTCATTCATTCATTCATTTGTCAAGTGCCTCCTAGGCATCAGACACTGTTCTAAGAAGTGGGATGAGATGAGAAGGAAAACAGACAGTCCCTGACTTCACGACAGTCTCCTTGTCATCGTCCTGCGACCGAATCACTCCTACCTGCTCCTTAGTTGGAAACCTCCACCTAGGATTCTTTCTTTGCTTTCATGTCTATCCCTGCCAGCAACAGATGATGATCATCAAAGAGGAAAGATTAATTCTGCAGAGGAGTAGGCCAAGGAAAAGCGATTTCTCTTTGGTAAGGCTGGAAGCGCTGCTGGAATGTTAAGAGGCAGCTGTCTAGGAGCCTCTACATAAAGCTGGAAGAACAATGGTACAGTGAAATATCTTTTGTCTCTGTCTGGCTCACCAGTCCTTCCACAGAGTTGGACAGGTGCATGACTGAACAGATGAACCCCCCTCTGAAGGGCTGAGTGGAGGCAGTGGAGGAAATTGCAAGTCTCCAGGCATCTCTCAAATTCGGAAGCTGTGTGTGTGTGTGTGTGTGTGTG
>NW_004524683.1:5410029-5449945 GCF_000260255.1 Octodon degus | reverse complement strand
AGAGAGAGAGAGAGAGAGAGAGAGAGAGAGAGAGAGAGAGAGAGAAGACAGTCAGAGGCAGAGACAGAGGCAGAGGCAGAGACAGAAACAGAAACAGACAGATGACAGGCAGACAAAGAGAAGGGCAGAGACCAAAAGAGAAAGAGATACATACAGACAGGAGGCTACACAGAGAAACTCTTCAGGGTAGAACACAAGGATGAAAGATAATCAGAGGGTTGAGAGAGACTCAGACTTGAAAACTGAAGAGAAGTGAGGGGCAGAGAGGGAGAATGATAGGATGATAGGTAGCAAATGACAGAAAGGGAGAGAATCGGGCTGAGAGAGTGAGACACATATCATAGGGGAGAGAGGGGGGCGGTGGAGGTGGGGGGAGGCAGGGGTGAAACAGAAAGGGCCAAAGGGCAAAAGAGCAGAGGAACACTGGCATAAGAGGTGACGGTGCAGAGCAGAGATGCTCTGCTGTTGAAAGAGACCAACCGAAGAGATGGAGAGGCCAGCAGCAGCAGGGAGGGGAGGGCTCCCGTGAGCCCGGAGGAGACTTCCTCTCTGGCAAGTGGAAGCCCGCTCCAAAGGCAGGTGATTTTGGGAAGGATCACTTCAGGGAGGAGGCTGCCTGTAGATGAACTTGGAAGGGCAGGTGTCCAAATTAGACAAGGGAGGATTAGAGTTGGAAGAAACTCTACTAGTTTCCACTGCCACTGTAACAAATTGCAAATTTGGTGGCTTAACATAACACAACTTTATTCCCTCATACTTCTGAATGGCAGAAATTATAAACCAATTTCTTTGGGCCAAAATCAGTTAAGAGCGCCACCCTCCCTCTGGAGGCTCCAGGAGAGAAGTGGTTCATTTCTGGTGGCCACTGGCATTGCTTGGCTTGTAATCACATTGTTTCTACCTCTGCCCCCTTGGTCCACTGGTCTGTCTTGGTCCCTCACCTCAGGTTCTTCTTTCTGAGTCTACTTGTCTCACAGTACTATTTTTTTTCCATAATTAATTATTTTTTTTTTCTTTTTTAGTGGAATCAGGGATTGAACTCAGGCTCTCGTGCTTGCCAGGCAAGCACTTACTCTACTGAGCCGTCTCCCTGGCCCCTTCACAATACTATATTATATTGATTAGGAATCCTACAGCCAAAGCCCCCAGCACAATTCTGGCATGTAGCATCTCCTTTTACCATCATTGTTATTTATGACACTGTCATCTCTGAATCTTCCTCTGCCTCCCCATCTAAGGATACCTGTGATGCATGTAGAGCCCACACTGAAAACAGCATAATCTCCCATTGTAAGACTTTTAGCAACAATACCATGTAGAGATCTTATTTCCAAATAAAGTGGCATTCATGGGTTCTACAAATTGGGGTAACTTTTCAGCGTATTGTGTGTTCCCTGAGTGTCCATCTGCTTCGCCAAGAGCTTAGGATAAAGATGCTTGGGTGTCTGGAATGAAGTGCCGGCTCTGAACTTGATGCCTTGCTGGGCGCTCAACCAACCCCACCTCGCTGGATGCACACAAGCAGTAAGTGGAGATCCAAGTGTTTGGACTGAGATATGTCTCATTTCAGAGTGTTTATCTACATGCCTGCTGCATCCTAAGGGCAAAGGATACCTGTTCTGGACCACATGTTTCCTAATTTATCTCTTCACAGTAAGTTACCTCATATCCCAACTTTGCCTCCTCCTCTCTTCCCACCCCTAGCAGTCTTTTGTCTGAAATCTAGTCAACCTCCTTATTGGTTTTCTGGGCTCCCCTTTCTCTCTACTTCTACTGAGAATAGTGTTCTTACGAATGATAATTTGGTCACTTCCAGACCTTCAACCTACACTGATTCCTTGTCACCTACAGGTAAGATCTAAACTCTCAAATCTGTCCTCCAAGGCCTTCCATAAGATGGTCTATACATTAGCTCCTGGCACATCCCTGTGGTGCATCTAGTTTGAATGTGGGGCTTGAAATCTGAAAAGCATGTTTTTTTTTTTTTTTTTCTTTTAAGGCAAGGTATACAGGGTGTTCAGGGTCTCACTACTAGATCAGACTCATAGTGATCCACCTATTTACAGTCTCCCAAGAGCTGGGATTACAGGCATATGACACCACACCCATTCTCAGTTGCCTTCAAAGAGTGCCCTGGGGCAGGGCTGGCACGGCAGGCCAAGGGATTGAACCCCCAGCCCCTTTGTCTGCTTGCAGGCACTTTAATCTGTTGAGCTATTTGGCTAACCCTAAGTACTTCTTTCTTTCTTTCTTTCTTTCTTTCTTTCTTTCTTTCTTTCTTTCTTTCATTCTTTCTTCTTTCTTTCTTTCTTTCTTTCTTTCTTTCTTTCTTTCTTCATTCTTTCTTTTTGGTGGCTGGCTCACCCCACCCTGGGGGTGGGGCTGGTGTGGCATGTGGTGCGGGGGACTGAACCGTGGTCCCTGTGCTGCCTAAATCTTCCTAAATAGGCACTTTAGACCACTGAGCTGTCTGGCCACCCCCTGAAAAGCATAATTTTTAATCTTGGCTCCTACGTGCATAGCTGCATGGCCATAGGCAGGCTATTTGCCTTCACTGAGTCCCAGTTTATTCACCTCTGAAGTGGATAATGCCACTTAGCTCACAGCATTATTGTATTGACTAGAAATCCTACAGCCAAAGCTCCCAGCACAACTCTGGCATGCAGTATCTCCTTTTATCATTATTATTTATGACACTGTCATCTCCAACAAAGTGTGAGTTCATCAAGCATATGGGTATGTCAAGCTCAAATTTGTCTCCACTGCAATTCCCACATTAGCCCTGTTAAGCCAGGCAGGCATAAAAAACAAAGCAAAACAAAATACTAAGATGAGTGAGGGAAAAACAAAGTGATAGAAAGGGATGGAAGGAAAGGGACAGGAAGAAAGAGAAATGAAAAATTATTTTTAAAGTTCTGTTTTGTGGATGTTCAGGATGACCGTGCAGTTCTCTTCCATGCCATGTGGCTCAGTTTTCTCTCCTGCAAAACTGCCTGGAGGTTAAAGAGACAATCTCTAGTCCCAATTTTCACTCTCTCTGCTCCAACCAAGAGAGGTGCTTCCCTGGAGCAAAGCAGATGAGAGTTACCCTTATCAGAATGAGGGTGATTCTTAGTGGGGAAGTTGGCCTCCTCAGGCTAGAGGCTGGCTGAGCTAGAACAGGTGAAGACCTACCCTGAGGGGTAATGTGAACGATTCTGATGGAATGACCTTAGAGGATTTTTGTACCTCCAATTTATCAGGCAAGTTGCTGACACTTATTCATTGTTCATTACTCATTGGTTCATTCAACAGAAACTTATTGAGTGATGGGCCATGCAACAGGCATTTGGGTCATAGACATATATGCTGCTGCTGGTTATATACAATAAATAAAAAACAGATATGCTCTGTCTCACGTTTCCTGTAGCCCAGACATGGCTGACATTTGGGCTGACTCAGTCCATGTTGTGGGGCTTTCCCATGTTTTGGAGGGTGTTGAGCAGCATCACTGGCCTCTTCCACTAGATGTCAGCAGTATCCACTCTGTTGTGACAACCCCAAAATGTCTTCAAATATTGCCAAGTATTCCTGGGGTGAGGACAGCCAAACTCACCCCTGGGTAAGAACCTCTAAACCTAGGTGTTGCTCATTACCTGAAGGGGCAGCCAGTGAAACAGAAAAGGTCATACAAGCTTAGTGGGGAGGACCCTTAGTTTCCCCATTTGGGAGAAGTGAGCCCCAAAAGGATCTTCACAGGCTGTGTTATTCCCACTGGGGTGGCTATCTAACCCCCTGACCACACTCTGCTGGGCAGAATGGACTCCGTCCATCTGCAGAACACCTCCATCCCTGAGATGCCTCTCCCTTTGCTATGGGACTCAGACTCCTGGTCCCAGTCATGCCATCTGTCTTAGATGGGCTTCTCACTCCAGTAACATTACTCTCTCTCCATCTCCCACACTATCATCACCCCTCCTCTTTCACTCAAAGTACCAGCAATTTCCCAGAAGTGCCTTTTTTCCCCCAACAACGGTTGATCACTGCTCTGGAAATTGGCTCTTGAAATTGGCTGTGGCTGCCCAGCTGGGCCCCAGCTTGGCAATTGTTGGAACTTCGATGCTGCTCAGTCTGCAAGTGGGTTCTGCCTCTCCAAGATGCATAGCCTCTGCTAGTCTCATTGATATTTTTAGAAGCTTCAACCCATGTACAGTAAACACAGGACCAAAAGCTAAAGTAAACATTTTCAGAGCAGCGTCTTAGAGCAGTCAGCGTACAAGGGGTGGTGTAAGAAGAGCACTGACGTGTCCTGGCTTTGTGCTCCACTGGATTTCCTGGTGGTCTTGGGTGAGCAGTCTCACCTAGTCTACTCTGGGTGTCCGTTTCTTATTCTGCAGAGTGGAGGAGGGATTGGCTTGCTGATGTTTTGAGACCTTCAGCTCTGATGTTCTGTAAGCCTTTAGGTTAGTAATTCTTACCTGAGCCTATTAGGGGTCCCTGAACTCTTGATAACATAGGCAAAATTTTATGTATGTAAGTGAATTTTCTGGGGAAAGTATTCATAATTTCCTACAGTTTTCAACATCCTTCAAAGTGTTAAGAATCTGCTGTAGTGGATGGAAGTAATTGAGTTTATCGCCACCTTCCAGAAAATATTCCTTCCTGACCTTTTCTTGACCCGTTCCTTTATTATATTCCAACTCTTACGGGATTAGGGAGAATGTAGCAACACATGAGAGTGAGATCAAACTGAACTTGGAATAGGATGAACAGGGAAATTTGTCCCAAGTGCATCATATTAACTTAATAGAAAACTGCAAAGAGTCTGGTGTTCCGAGTCTGCTGCAGGGGTCAAAGAAGTGTTCAGCAAAGATGAACCCTAAGAAAAGACTGCAAAATTTGCCAGGAGTCTCTGACCAATCTGTGAGCTGAGAATTGGAGGTTTGTCATCAGTCCTGGGCTGAGTTTTAAAAGGCCTCCAGAAGGGTTTGGGAAGAGATAGGATATGGGGTCCTTGCTCTTCAAAAGAGGCCCATTCTCCATTCTGGTGTCTTCACTCCTAATTAGGCCTGTCTCTGCGGCACCTTCCTGCCTTCATGAGACAAATAATCTCTTAGGAGTCAATCAACCTGTTTTTGAGCCTCAGATTTATCAACCACAATAAATGTCTTGTTAAGAGCCCCTCCAGGACTTCAATTTATCTATTTGGATAATAAGGAAAAGTTGAGCTTACGTCACAGTTTCACCAAGCTATGGCCCTCACCATAGTGAAATTCTACCACAATTTTGGGACACACATATTACTTTTCAAGCAAAATGGGAATGATCCCAGCCTTAAGAAGAGTATGATATTGTGTTGAAATTCCAATCTTTAGAGTTCTGGTTCTACCATTTTATGTTTTTTTTCCTATTCTATTTTCCTTTTAATGATTCCTTTGAATTTGAAATTCAGGGGATGCAATTATTGTAAATGACCACTTACTGTCTTCTAGGCACTGTGCTTGTTCCATCTGTTACTCACAAGTGAACTAGATTTTGTTTTACTCCAGATGCAAGTTTAAAGTCTGGGGTTCATAGAGGCCACCTTATCTAAGCTAGCAAGTAAAGGGTCAGGACTTACACTCAGCTCTGTCCAATGACAGGCATATAACTTTTGAAATACACTACATTAATTTCTATTAACTAAAACATCTATTCCAGTGTTTGATATTTATTATCTACTATATAAAGTTCCATGCCAGTCACTGTGGATTTCAAGAGTTTTTTTTCTTAGTACTGGGAGTGGAACTCACGACCTCCCACTTGTCAGGCAGGTGCTGCACTGCTGAGCTGTATCCCTGGCCCCCTCTGCTGTGAGTTTGAAGAAGAAAGATCAGTCCCTGTCCTTGAGCCACCTAAAATCTGTAATACAGGCGTGACTACTACTGCAGGGAAGTAGGAGCAAAGAAGGTAGGATGCAAGACTAGAAGAACCCTGGAAGTCTCAGAGGAGGAAAGAACTGAGTTGAATTGGGAGAGAGGTTTTTGTTTGTTTCTGAGATGAGTCCTCATGGAAAAATCTAGTCAAAAATTAATTGACAATCTACTATGTGCCAGGTGCTTTTCTAGTTGCTGGAGTAAGCACTATACAAAGCAGATTTGTACACTCATGGAGTTTATTAGAGTAGGGAAGATAGGCAATGTAGGATAGCACTGGAACCTGGGAGAATCAGAGCAAGAGTAGGAATTGGCCAGGAAAGGAGATAGCATGGAAAGGTCTCATTATTGGAATTTCTTTTTATCTAATGTTCTTTTGGGGACATTCTGGTTTTATGCCAAGCAAAGTTGAAAAAAATGTCACTCACAGGATGGACATATGGCCCAGCTCAAATCCCCAGTAAGATCAATGACTTCACCCAGTTTTTAGGAAAGAAGCTGTAGCTTTCATTTCTCGTCCACTCTCACTCTCCCACACCTCAGATGGCTCAGTTGGACTGTCTCGAATAAATACTGCTCAGGGTTTACTAATTGTCAGGTCACAAAACATGTCTGATCTTTGTCCCACTCATTCCTGACTTATCTTAGTAATAAGACAACAAGCCAGATTATACTGCATGCTCTCATCCATCCTTTGTGCAACAGGATCCCTTCAAATCCTGTCTGTGTTGCTTCATGCACCCCTGCCTGGAAGGTTGTCACAGGCCCCCTGCCTCATTATCTTCAGGTAACTCCTGCTAATTCTTTAGCTTGTAGCTCAACTGTCATATCTTTAACATCTGGGTATTCCTCTAGAGTCCCTAACATGACCATAACTTCACATCTGAGTATATGATTTTTATTACTGTCCATCTTTTCTACTAGAACACCAAGATCTATGATTGCACAGTCTGTATTGCACAGTCTGTATCTATTATATTTACCATTTTTCCTTTATGCCCAATGGACTCTGGCACATTGGTGTTTAGTTAAATATGACCCTGTGAAACAATCCCTACTCCTAACAATAGGCATTTGGAGGGAAATTTGGTTCTTTCCTCATGGATCAAGTGTATTGTAGGGCTCAGAGAAATGAAGATCATCTCCTAGGGATGTACTGGAGAATACAACAATGAGAAAAAAGTCCTGTAGGTAGCAAAAGTGGACAGGAAAGCAGGTATCACAAACTCCAGAGGAAGAGAGGAAAAGTCCAGCAAAACTAGGAACCCTGAGAAGGGTACCATCTGATGAGGAGAAGCCCTGAGTACAGTTATCTGATAGTCATTTCCAAGGAAGCCAGAGATGTGACACTGTCTTGGTTATGGAAATGAATATTTTTGTGGAGAAAATGATATTCCAACCACATGTGGGTGAGTCCTACATGGTAAGGTGGTGAGGTTCCCCTGGGTCCTGGGCCTCTAGGAATGCAATCTTCTCTTGAGTCACAGGCTCTCAGCACAGTGACTCACTGAGTTAGCAGAGGGAGTTTGGGCCTGTTCTTGGAGAAGGCAAAGAGGAACCTGACCCAGGATACCAGACTTGGGACATACAAATTGCACCCTTAATCGCCTCTGCTCTCTGCCTGTCTCTCTTCCCCATTAGACTTCCCAGAATTCTTTGAGATTAGAACCTACTCTTGCCCCATCTTCATTTCCTTACTGTTGAATACACCAGCAAACAATGCTCATGGGAAGCAGAGGTAAATAAATAAGCCTTACACATGTGGTTCACCCATAATTCTCTATCTCTTTATCTGTAAAATGGGAATAACCTAGTAAATGTGAGAGTACCCAGTGTGGGGTTTAATATAAAGCAGATGCTCAAAATTAGATGTCTGTCTCATTTCTGTGTTTAACCACACCTCGTCTTCAAGTACTTCCTGAACTTTATTGACCCATATTGTCTAGACTTAAGGTTCCAATGCAGAAATGATTGGGGAAATCATAAACTCTGAGTCACAGAGTTTAGTACCAGTCTTAATTTATCTTTCTTTACTTCCATGCTTTTAATCTATTCTCTTCCCAGTTTTCTACAATGAATCCCCAATCTCAGTTTCTGTGCCTCCAAAGAGAGACTTACTCCATTTAGACTCTGGAGGGAGTCAGTCCTCTCTTGGACAATTAGAGCACTGGAATTCTTCCTGCAGCAATAAGACAGGTACAACACATGGCCCAATGAGACTCAGGTCTGGGCCTTGTGAAATGGGGAAATATGTTTGATATAGTTTGCATCTGTGTGTGTGTGTGTGTGTGTGTGTGTGTGTGTGACTGAGGATTGAACCCAGTGCCTTTACACTGAACCACACACCCAGCCATTTTTTTTATTGTGAGACAGAGTCTTGAAGTCATTAAGATGCTCAGGTTGAGCTCAAACCTATGACCCTCCTGCCTCAGCCTCTGAGCATTGGAATTAGAGTGTGCTTTGTATCCTGCATGGCCTGCAAAGGTCTGGGGGTCAAAGCTCAGTCCTGGGGATGGTGCTTTTGGAAGGTGGTGGACCCTACAAGGCAGGGCCTTGCTGGAGGCCCATAGACCACATTCTGGTCCCTTCCTCCTATTTTCTTTTTGTTTTATTGGCCATCAAGTAAGCAGATTTTCTGAGTAGTGAACTTCCTGCCACTGACAGTGAGCACTTCCGCTGGAGGCTGAAAAGCCATGAGTCTGCCTCACCATGGACTAGAACTGCTAAACCCATGAGTCCTGATCAGTCTTTTCTATTTACAAGTTGAGGGGCTGGCAAGATAGCTCAGTGGACTAAAGCACCTGCTTAGGTAAGCTTAGACAAGCTCAGGGATTGCGGTTCGATCCCCAGTCCACATGCCATGCCAATCCTGCCCCTAGGGCAGACTGAGCGGTGTACACAGTCTGGGTGTAGTGGTGCATGTCTGTAATCCCAGTGCTGGCAAGGTTGAGACAGGAGGATTACTAGAGTCTGAGCTATGTAGTGAGACCCTGTAACAACCAAATACATTAAAAAAAATGTTCAAAAAGGGCCAGCCAGATAGCTCAGTGGATTAAAGTGCCTGCTTAGGCAGATGCAGGGACTGGGATTTGATCCCTGGCATGCTATGCCGGCCCCACCCCCAGGGCTGAGTCAGATGGTGATTAAAACTGGGCGTGGTGGAGTGTGCCTGTAATCCCAGCACTTGGGAGGCTGAAAACAGGAGAATCACCATGAGTTTGATCTGTGTAGTGAGACCCTGTAGGCCCTGTACTAAACACATTAAAAAAAATTAGAAAAATAAACAAAAAATACAAGTTAAGCATATGTGATGTAAAGCTTCATTCTCAGAGGAGGGGACATGCACTAGGTGCGTCTGCACTTCCATACTGCATCCACAGCAGGAGAGCTGGCAGGGAAACACTCAGGAAACAGCTGACGTGCTGAGAGTGGAGGGCTCCAGGCCAGGTCCTGATGATGCCCTGCGAGACTCTCAATCCAGCAAAGCCTGTATCCAGTGTTCCTTTGTTTTTTAATTTTAAAGAAAATAAAACAAAGAAACAAATTGCAAAACAGTATGTTTAGGAAGGTAACAATGGCTAATACATTGCATACTGTTATTTTTAAATTAGCTGCTAGTTTGACAACCAATTAATTTCCCTTTTTATCTAAAGAAAGGGGGGGGGTTTCTGTTACATGTTTTGGCTGCAAGAAGAACTTGGAATTTGTTTCACTTAACCTATTTTTTTGGGCAGGGAAGAGATTTTTATGCAGTACTACATGAACCATTCTTACATATAACCAGCTCCCCCAAGAAATATCTTGCTTCACTTTCTTTTTTCTTTATTACTGACCAGAACCAGAGCAGGTTGTCCTTCTTCCTTGAGAGGGTTATAGAATATTGCTCTTGGTTACCGAATGCCTAATCTTTCTCCAACAGAGGATTTTTAAATTCAGGTCCTCAGGAAGCAGTTTTGTTTTGCATTACAATGTTTGGATCCCCCAAGCAGGGCTGCTGATGGCTGTCCTTTTCCTCCCACACAGTGTAATCAGCAGCAATTAATTCTAATCACAAGGAGACAGCGACAATGCACAGAGCATTAATTGGCTGGAAGTAATCAAAATCTACCTTAGCTCACAGTTGGTACCTGTGTGCAGGAAAACACGAATAGCCGCATGCGTGTACACACACACGCACGCCCACACTGGCACTCAGACATCGGCTTCCGCTCGCCTCTTCTCTGGCTTTCCACGTTGCGGGGCGGGGCAGCTTGCCATCGCTGTTGCTTGGGGTACCTCATAAGCAGTAAGTGGGCTTTTGCTGAGTGACTCTTGGTGGAGCCAGGTCTGTGATTATGTTCTCTGTCCACTGGCAGAAGCCAGCACTGCCCTCTTGGTCTTAGTTCCAGTCCTTTAACGTTTAGCCTTAAAGTTACCATCTGCTCCACAAAGCAGTTGAAACCCGTCTCAGAGAGAATTATCCTTTACTCTGAACTTTGCCCTCCTTCTCTGATACCAGCAGTCTTTAGTATTCTATTATAAGATTAAATTGGTGTTTTTTTTTTTTTTCCTCTATCACCTCAAACTCCTTCACGCAATCATTGGGCCTCCTTGAGACTGGGCATTGGCTACCGGAAGGTCTCTCAGACTGGGTCTAATCCTGAGAGCCTCAGCTGGTTCATGCAAGTGCCTGGGCACAGAAAGATATCCAACTCATCTTTCCGGTACCCCAGGCTTTGGGCCATGGCAGGTGATCCTTAAATATATGATAATCTTAAGATTTCTTAGAAGGCACATAGCTGGAATCATGCTGGGTCTGGTGAGGTTACACGTGGGTGGTTAGGCATGGAATCCCTGGGTTTTCCGAGGGAATGGATTTGACATCATAGAGAGATTTGTCGTACAGGATATATTCAAACTGAAAGATGCTGAATAAGCTGCAACTTGATCTCAGAATGATACTCCTTTAGACCTGGCCTGGAGTTGCACAGTGACATGGAACAAGTCACTTACCCTCTCTGAATGAATATCAGTTTAACAACCTTGATTCTATTTAACCATCAGTTATGAACACCTACTCTATTCCTGGTGCTGCAACTAGGCGTGGAGCTACAGAGTTAACTCCTGTATGATCAGCAATTTTGAATAACTCATAGTTGAGCAGACACGATTAAAAGAATCATCAAAGAGAAATGTTGTAATAGCCCTACGCTGGTCATTTCCACTCCTCTGAGTTTTCTGGTGAGTTCCACACTCCTCTGTCTAGAGGACACCAAGGCCATTTAGTTTGTCCTCTACAGTGACGCTGTGTTCTAACCACACTATGCTGCTGTCCATTTCCCTAGGCCCCATTATAATTCATTTTTTGGTCCATATAATTCTGAAATTGTCTACATGTTAAATCTCTTATTTCTTTTCAATATAAAGTGAAGGTGTCAAAAACTGAAGTCTGCACAAAAGGAATATTGGACTCATAAAGTAGGAAGAGTTCTAATATAGCTTTTTTTTAAAGTGCCCCTTCCTTCCTTCTTTCCTCTCTCTCTCTCCCTCTTTCCCTGCCTCCCTCCTTTCTTTCCTTCCTTCCTTCTCTCTTTCTCTTTTTCTACTATAAAAAGTAAAGATTGGGTTGGATTAACTATGGATTCTGTACCAGTGCAAGGGGCAGTTGATATAGTATCACTTATACATCTTCTACTGAGCTTTTGCAACTTGTTATCACATTGTCTGTCCTGTGCCTCCACCTCCACAGTATTGAAAATGCCCCACAAACCAACAAACTCTTGTGATTTTTAATTTTGTGTGTGGGCTCAACTGGGCCATGGAGTGTCTAAACATTTGGCCAGACATTACTCTGGGGGTGTCTGTGAGCATGTTCTTGGATGAGATTAACTTTGGAATGAATAGCGTGAGCAGAGTAAATCACCCTTCATGCTGGACCTTAACAAATCCATGGATGACCTATAGAATAAGCGGCTGAGTCACAGGGAGTTCTGACTGCCTGCTAGAACTAGGACACAGTCTCTCTTCTGGCTTTTGGATTAAAGCAGAAATACTAGCAGCTCTTCTTCGGTCTCTGGGTTTGGGACTGGAATTTACCATTGTCTTTCCTCTTTCTCTGGGTTTTGGACCCACATGAACTTCACATTTGCTCTTTTTTTTTTTTTTTTTTTCTTCTTTTTTTTTAAAGATTTATTTATTTGGTACAGGGACTTGTGGCTTGGACTCATAATGAACCTGCATCCTGTCCCAGCTTCCCCTGTGCTAGGACTATAGGCCTGCTCCCCCATGCCTAGTTTTGGTGGTTGGCATGGTTTCGTGCTGGCAATGCGTACAGTACTGGGGATCAAACCTGGGTCCTTGAGCTTGTTAGGCAGGCACTTAGACTGCTGAGCTATCTCCCCAGCCTTAATGCCTTTTTCTTCCTCCTACTTTTGCTTCTCTTCTTGGTGAATGCTTCCTCAGACCCAGCTCAAAACTGGCCCCTTTCACAAGGTGGAATTAGCCTTTTAAGGTGGAATTAGCCAATCCTTTTTTTTGTGTCTTCCCAAAATTCTGTACATATTAATGACAGCATTATTTTGTTTTTTACACTCTGAGCCGTATCAAAAGATAAGCTAAGCAGATAAGGGGCCAAGAGTCATCCATAGTGGGACAGTAAGGCACCAGCAAAAATATAACAACTTGGAGAAAATGGTTTTCATCCAGACTCTTCACTGATGCTTGGGAAGAAATTGGAGACTCCAAGAGGCAAAACAACTTTTGCTTAAAGCACACAGACAAAAATGGTTGAGCTGGGTTTTGAATCCAAGACTGACTTCAAAAGCAATGATCTTTTTGTTGGTTATTCACTCGATAATACATGTTAAATGTTAAGTGTGTGCCACATGCCAAATTACGTGCTGGGAGGCAAAAATTAAGTATGCCTGTCCAGACCTATGGCCAGTAGTGGCAGAGTAAGGCTAAATCCTTTATGTTAGTCTTTGGTCTCTGGGTCCAAGACTCTTCTGTCTTATTGGCTGATTTCACCATGAGAAAGCTGCCCAGGCAGCTCCCCAGCCTCTGTTTCTCTCTTCAACAGCAGGCAAGACACTTCCTCAGAACAACTCCTTTGCTTGCCCCCAAATCTCTGGCTGTACCCAGTGTGGATGAAGAGCCAAAGCTGCTGCCAAGTTCATTAATAATTTTGGCTTTCTGGAGGAAGGAGTTGGATTGCTTTGCTCTTCAAATATCAAAACATCCAATTAACACAGCTAATTAGCATCACTAGCAGCAGTCAAAAGAATAGCAATTTAGATGCAGGATTTCAAAGGTTTTCTAGTTGTGGGCCAAGGCAACCCATCTCTTGCTAATGACAAGAGTTCTTCACTTAGGCAGTCCTATATCAACCATCAATTAACCACTGACCAGAGTCTGCCCTCTTCCAGAGTCATTTGTCTAATTGGAGCAGGAGATAGAGAAGAAACAGAGCAGAAAGGGAGTAGGGGAAGAGTAAAAAGGGAAACAGGAGGAAGGAAAGGGCAGTAGTGAGGAGTTAGGGAACTCAATAGCAGGGGTATGGTGGGAAAAATGGGAGAGGATAAAGGAAAGGGAGAGGCCCAGAAAATCAGAAGAAGACATCAGCACAGAGAGAGAACATACACAAAGACAGAAATCTCAGAAAAAGGCATAGACAAACAGAAAAGATGACTTATAGGTAGAGAATCAGATATATAGAGAAAGAAATTTCTTAAAAACCTATAGAAAAAAATGACAAAGCACTTCCAGGAATCAGTAATGTGTGGAAATTAGCTGATCATTAGGAGGCTTTAATGTCCCAATCTACAAAATAGGGCTTGGCTGTGAGAGTTCGAATTAGAATTTGGCAATGCCTGGCTGCCGTAGAGAGAGCCAACCCAAGGAGAGACCAGGCAACCTTAGCCAGAACTTATCTCCCCACTTCTGGTCCTGCGAGTTGGACTTCTAAGCTCACACGTGCAGCCGGCACTGTCCCCTTTGTGTCCCATCTGCTGTAAATCCAATGAGCCCAACAGTAAAACCTGTGATCAGCCATGGCAGTGCTGTCTTCCTCGAGGAGGGAAAGCGGCGACTTTTCGTCTCAGAACTCGCTTTCCTCTTCTGCAGGATGCCGCGCCCTGGCCCCAGCCGCACCCCTTCTCTGACTGCTGGTCAGTCTCCAGCCTCTTTCTGTTGTTGTCCAATCCATTCTCCCTCCTGTCGCTGGAGCAATACTCCTGCGATGCAGATCTGAGACTACGTCCTTCACTGACTTAAACCTCTGCAGCGATTTTGCACTTTCTCTGGATCAAATCCAAACCCATTAAACATGGTATTAAGGGCAGCTCTCTGGGCTCTGGCTCCTGCTGCCTTCTCTGCTGTTCCTGCCCCCTCCCCACTGCATACTGATGGCAGGCGGCTCCTGTGGGCCTCAACTACCTTTAACTCTGGACTCCGCCTCACGCTCCATGGCCCCTGCAACACCTTCCTCATCCCTGCCTATACCTTGTGCCTTTCCACATTTACATTTTCATTCCAGTATTTCCCTGAGTAGTCATTTGTTCTTACTGTCTTGTCTCTTACCCAGTATATACTGAAGGTCACAAACTCAAGTGGCTTCAGAAGATGGGCTTGTAATGTAAATACATGGAATCACAGGTATGAAACAGTAGGGGGAGTAGTGACCACAAGTTCAAAATATAATGAACCAATCAGCCAAAACAATAACTAGTCAGTATTTTCCTCATCAACCCCACCATTTGCAGTAGGGATTCAGCCATGGGTTACTAGCTGGTGACACTACATCTGTAACCTGGGCTCTGAGCTGAGTTCAATTCAAAAGGTTCTCTGGGCTCCTACTCCACTTTCACCTCATGCTGTGGCCTATGCAAATCCCTGTTCAGGAACATTTTCATAGTGTCTATGACTCCTTCCCTCTGGACCTTGCAGGGGCGTTAACTGTATGTAAATAGCTGCAAAAAATAGTAACATGGTGGCTAAGTCAATCCCACCCTATAGCTGGCCTGGGAAAGACACATGCTATTGCTCAGCCCTTTAATGAAACAGGATTACAACAGAAGAAGCATGTAACTATGTAAGGCAATGCTTACAGATGGCCACAGACCTGGAAACCTGGTCCTCTCCCGGGAGCTTCCTCCACTGTAGCACTGGGAGTTAATTCTGGAAGGACTGAATGCCGGAAGGCCCGGTGCCCAGCACAGAGCCCTCCCAGCAGCACGGATTGACCCCTCCTCTCCCCTACCAATGGAAATAGTCAGGACAGGAGGCAGAGCCAGGCCTCTATTCAAGGTGAGTCATGGCAAGTGATCACTGTCTCCTTCCAGGTCTCCCTGGCCGACACTGTCTTTCCAGATAAGCCCGAGCTTCCTTCTTTCCTGCATCTACTTGCGTCAGACCCTGGTGAGATTTCAGAAACTATAAACAAATGGTGTGTCACTTCTCCAGCCCTCATGTTCTCTCTTTACCCCTCCACTCACCTATCTTTTCTTGTCTCCATATCCAGCATCAGGGCCCCTCCCGCCTCCCCCTCTCCTAGATAGAGTTCAGTGATTAAAAGTGCAGGCTTTGGGGTTAGAGGCTCCGAATTCCACACCCACCAGCAGTGTGACCTTGGGGGAGGTTCTGTTATCACTCTGAACTTCAGTGTCCTCACTGATCAGATGAGAACACAAATCCCTGTCTGCTTTTTTGTATGGCTGTTTTGAGATTAAATTAGGAAAAATATCTAGAAGTGTGCTTACCACATCAAAGATGTCTTGTCTGGCCCTCAGTTTTGCAATGTCACTGAGGAGTCAGAAGATGGGATAAATTCTTTGCCCTTGCTAGCTTTTTTTCTTAACTGGGAAATGAAATATAGACTTCATAATGTTTCCAAAGTCATACCAAGGGGAAGTATCCACCAGACCGCAGTAAACAGACTCCCCTACTTATATCATCCACACTTTTTGATACAGTAATTTTGTCATGCTATTTTCTTGTTCAGGAACCTTCTCTGGCTCTTTACTTCCGATAACTTACAAACCAAAATGAGTACTATGCTCTCAAGGCTTTCTATGATCTGGTCCCATGGATATTTTCCAACTTTAATTTCTAAGCATTGCCTTGTATGAACTTCTTCCTCCAGACAGGCCCATTGATGAACATTCCTGGCTTGACCCACTGAGCCTTTATTCAGGATGATCCACTCCTCAGAATGTGTTTTCCATTCACCACTAGATTGCGCGTTCTATTTTTAGGCTACGGGGGTAGTTGTATTCTGTTCTGTTTTTAATACCAATACAAATAGAGCTAGATTTAATGACATCTTCAGTGAAAAATCACTACTTGAAATCCTTTTCTCCAGCAGAGATCCTAAAGTCCAGAACAGATATTTTTAGGTGTTCTGTGTTGCTGAGTTTAAATCCTGAAGTTAGAAGCCCTGGGGTCAAATGCAAGCATACTACTGTGCTATTCAGTGTTATATGGCATCCTGGCTGGGCCAGGGGACACAGATATGCTGTGAAACAAATTTATAGATGTTTCTGTGCAGGTGTTTTGGGATGGAATCAGCATTTAAACCAATGGCCCTTGAGTGAAGCAGATTGCCTACTATAATGTGGTGGACCTCACCCACAAGCTTTAAAGCAAAATAATGATAATCGCTTGCCAAAGAAGAGGACATTCTGCATCAGGTACCTTTGTACTTGAACTCCAACATCATGCTACTCTGGTCTCCAGCCATCTCCCCACCTTCACTGGCCTCTAGAACAGCCACATGAGCCAGTTTCTTAACATGAATCTCTATAATGTGTTGGTTCTGTGTCCCAGAGAACTCTCAGATATCCACTGCTGGTTATGCACCTCTGTTAGCTCATTTCAGCTCTGGGCCTTTGTGTTCTAAACTGTAAATTGAATGATCGGTCCTCACCCTACACGGTTATCATGAGAATTCACGGTGATTCTGTCTGTGCACAAGAAGCACCTGCATGTTGTACATGACCTCACTTCAGGAATCTTAGGCCCAAAGGCCTTCTCCCAGAAGTCACTCCAACTGGTCCAGCCCCCTTTGCCCTCTGACCCCCTCAAGGGCCCACTGAGCACATGCGATGTCCAGCACTGCCTGGGCTTTGGCTCTAGTACAGACGTCTGCTACAGATGTCTCTGGGGGCAGCTCTCAAAGCTGGATATCATAAACGCTTCAGACAAAGTGCTGCAGTCGACTGGGTTCTGAATGTAAATGCATCCCAATGCAGGGTAATAAAAATCCTAAGCTAGTATATTATGAATGCAAGGGCGCAATGCTAGCTCTGCTCTCTGCCTCCATCTGAACAGCAGAAAGGAAAGATGCATGTCCAGGCCTAAAGAAAATGAACCTTGGGAGGCAGACAGGCTGTCAGAGAAAAGGCAGCAGGAAGGGGCTGGCCCCACCCTAGCCCTAAGCCAGTACCTCCTGACTTTACGTGCTTTGAATCATGGAAAAATGCTATTTGTTTGCCCAGGAGGGAAAAAATGAAATGGTGCAGGTTATTAGCCCCAGGGTTGGGCCTATGGGCCTTGGCATGTGGCAAAGCCCTAGGACACAAGTGTAACCAATTGGCCCTCAGGCAGTGGCTCTAGTAAGTTTTCCTTCCTGGCTGGTGGTGCAGGAGAAGGTAAGGACCTCAAAGGTCTGCTTGAGGGGAGGCTCAGCCAAGAGATCTTATTTGACCCTCAAACTCTGCTAACTCTTGCCTTTCCTGTGGACTAAGAAACCCCCAATTTGGTTATGTCCTTGGTGACTTAAAATGACTGCCCCTGAGTTCCCCCTTGTGCTCACAGCACAGGGAGCCCACTCCCTGGTCCTGCCTCAGCTCCACTGGTCCCTCCTCCAATCATCTCATCTGTGTGCAAATGCCTTCTATTTTCCCAGGTCTGCGGGTGGCCACTTGACTCATCTAGGATAATCTTCTGCTGGAAGGTGGGGCTGCAGGCTGCCTTGGCTCCATACTCCCTGTGGCTCTCAGGTCTGTTTTCCATGTGTTCTGCTGCTGCGGAGATGGTGGCTCACTGCCATTATGCTCCTCTCCTGGTGGATCATCAGAGTGGCAAGTGCCAAACCAAACCTCCCAGGCACAGTGAGCATCCCCATAGGCACCCATTCTGTTAGCATTCTCTGGGCCAAAGCAAGCCATCCAGAAGTATCCACACTAGTGAGGCCGGGCAGAATACCTACCCACAGCCCTTCCCCTGCATATGAAGCTCCAGTCAGCTCTGGCTCCTGACCACACATTGTTGCACTATGTCTCTGGGATCTGGCCTGGGCACATATTTGCTCTTGAAGTTTCAGCTGAAGGGATGGATCCTCCTTGGTGAAGCCACTCCTACCTGCTTAGGCCATTAGGCACATTCTTCTTCATGTGCCCTCTGCTCCTTACGAGAATTCTCTTTCTCATACTGAAGTCCTCATGCCAACTTCTTAAGACTGTGCTCTGGGAGTATAGGGGTCTTATGTGACCCCCCTAGAATGGGACCTGACAGAAGCAATGCTTAGAATCCTCATATTAATCAAATGACTCAATACCTGAATTAGTGAATGACTATGACTTAAGTGCTTTTAATTTATATGTGTTTCCTGGCCTCTCTACCTGGACCTGCTGGTCTCTGTGTATGCTTTGATGTGAGCCCAAGGGTGCATAAGCCTAGGTGGAGGCTGTAGTATACCCAAGACAGTGAATAGGGCCTAAGGCACTGGGCCCGTCTGTACTTGCCCTTACAACTTGAATTCATAAACTATCTGAGCAGGAAGGATATTAGGGGTTCTTTATTTCCCTTCTTTTTGCCTTGAAGGGAGATACAGTGCTATTCATGGCTGGTCCCCAAGCCCATCACAGAGCTTAGTATAGAGCAGACATTTGGGAAATAGCTGTTTTGTGGTTTGCCCTCCAACACTATTACTGACAGGAGAATGAAAGGCCAGAGAGGTAAAAAGAAACTCATCAAGTCACACAGTATATTTCAGATAGATTGCACTCCAGCCCAGCATCCCTAAGTGGCCAGAGCCCAGAGCCCAATGGGCTTTTCCTGAGGCCTTATTTCTAGTCAAGGTCCTGAGATCCCATGAAATAGGTCCTTTGCTACTTTTTTCCAATTTGTTTTAAGTTACCAAGTACAACATAGATGAGCTGATATTGTTTTGAAGCTCTGACAGTGAAAGACTTCCTGATGCGGTAGCAAGGGAGGAGCCTTGGCCATAGCCTCTTCACCAACCCTTTCAGAGTTTAGTAAGAGTTCATGCCATTCATCCAGAACATCAGAGTCACAGGCGACCAGTCAGTTAGGCTACTGTTGGTGACCCCCACCTTGCTGTGAGGCTGGCCTGCAGCACTAGCAGTCCCTTTGGAGGCTGTTTTCCTTTACAGAGACTCCCAGTCTAGGTGCCCTGACATTCCAGAGCTTTAGTATTCAGAGTGCCACCCCTGACTATGAAACAGCCGCTGACCATAAAGTCTGACGTTTTGGAGATTAAAGTGTTTTGAATTAGTCATACACATGCGAAGTCATTGCTCCTTATCCTGTTCTGAAATCTAAAAATGGCTTTCAGCCGAGCCCAGTAACTTTTCCTCAGTGATTGCCTTCTGGTAAAGAGCTATGGATGAGTTTAGGCCAAGTAAGCAACTCTGTCGCTCAGAAGAAAAGCGAGGCAGAGCAGAGGTAGGCTGCACTTGTGCTTCATAGAGGTGTCTGCCCTGTCGGACGGAGTGGGTAGTCTGCCATCACCGCTGGGAGTGCTTGGGTGGGGGTAGGCGGGAAGGTGGGGGGCAGCAGGGACAGGCCAGCCGAACCCCACCTGTGGGCTGAAAGGGGAACAAGAGACTGAGCAGCCTGGTTCTGCCCTGCACAAGTTGGGGGACCTAAGGCAAGTGAATACAGTGAGCCAATGCTTCCTCATTTGCAAGAAAGAAACGGTGACTACTTCATAAGGCTGGCTGAGAATAAAATAAGCTAAAGAAGCACTTATCAAGGGACCAGCACATAGCACACAAATAGAAAATAGTTTTCTCCACTCAGGGGCTTCCCAATTTCCCCAAACACAGAAAACTTCTTCATGCCTAAAATGCTGTGTATTCCCAGAATCCCACAGACAGCCTCTTGCACATACTATTAACTCAGATGCTCAGCCGAGGGGCAGTGGGCTTGACATTTAGCAGTCTTCCTCCAGTGCAAATAAATGGGGCAACTTCAGCTGTAGCATTTTTCTGAGAGAACTCAAGAGAAGAAGGCTCTGAGCCTTCAGAGCTGCCGGCTCGCTGTGGAGGTGCCACCCCTGCTGCGGTGCCAGCTGTGCTTTATCTGGCATCCTGATTGCCTCCTAACATGGGCTCAGCAGCCCTGGACTTACTGGAGTCCCAGGAAGTGAACACGAAGAACTGGAAAGTGCGGTAGTTGCTACCAAGCCTCCCCAGGAGCAGCCAGACTGTGAAGTACTTATATCAGCTCTTCTAGTCCTCACAAAGTGACAGAGTCCAAAGTCCAGCAAAAAAAAAAGGAAGTGGTTCAAGGTCACACACAGGGCTCGGAATTGAAACCAAACCTGTCTGGCTTCAGAACCTGGGCTTTTAACCACTGAACACCTGTTCAAATCCCTACAGCTCCAGCCCTTGCCCGAGCCTCCACCACCTGGTTGTCCTGGGTTTCTGTAGCTGAGTTTAGTGATCCAAGAGTCTCCCGGGATGGTGATAGGATGCAGTCTACCCTCGCTGGCTTTGCTGAAACTTCAGGCTAGGTCTCAGCTGCATGCTTGGGCTGCGTTTTAGGACTGTGCCCTTGGCTTTCGTTAGGGGACGCCGCGAGAGGCAGCACATGACATTAGCGCTAGCATCTGCTGAAGACATGCTCAAGAGGTCAGAGGCCACTTCCTCTGGGTTCCCAACACAGGCCCCTGAGTGAGATGGTTTCCTAAGAGCCCAGTAATAGGAAATGCTTTGCATCGCTTTATTCTGGCATGAGATTTTGTCATAATTTACCACAAATGATAAATAAATGAGCAAGCAAATTAAAATAACTGGCCCATGGACACACACATCTGCATGGCATGGGTGCCTGGGGACATGGGTCCCTTTTCATCACAAACATTCCCTGTCAAATACCCTGGGAACAGACACCCCTTGGCCAACAGATGTCCCCTGGTTGTCCTCTAGCTCAGCTCACAGCCTCTTATCAGACACTCAGACAAGAAGCCACTGTGTCTGCCTGGGAAGGCAGACAGAAAGACAGCTCCTTTGAGGTGAAGGTCAAGTTTCACTTTTCCAGCAAGCTCACTATATAGTGTTTGAATCTGCCCCTGAACTGTGTTGTGCATGTGGGGACAGGGAACAAGGAAGGGAGGATTGGATAAAAATGAAGAGGAAGTATAAAAAATGTTTGCCTACAGATGGGGCTGCAAGGGAGATGGGGAAGGCAGGGGACAGCTGTGTCCCTGCTGCGGTCAGAGCCAAGTCTGGTGTGACAGGTCCCCTCATTCAGTCCTCGCCATGATCTAAGGTGCTGGAGGCCTCAGCATCTTGCTCAAGGTCATCAGAATGGAGAACACTGGATGTAAGCCTGGCTTTGAATACAAAACATTTCCCCTAGTTCTCAAGGAAGAAGAGAATGGAAGAGTTGTAGAGATAGGCGTGGAGAAGGGAGCAGAGCTGCGGAAGGTAGTAAAGTGAAGAAGGCAAGGGAGGGAGATGGAAAGCCAAGTGTGTAGGTATGTGCACCAGTACAGCGGTGTCAACACCAGCAGAAGGAAAAGACAAAAAAAAAAAAAAAGGAGAATGAGAGACAAAAAGGAACATCATAGGGAGGAGGCTTCTCTCCCTCCAGAGGGGATAAACCTCTGAGAAAATGAAGGATGTGCCTCTGCCTTCTCCAGCCCCACAAAGGTGATTCAGATTTCCTGGAGTTCAGATCTCAACCCAGACAAAGGAAGGTGGCTGTCTTCTGTCCCTTGCGGAAAGGGAGCTGACTCACAGCCCGCCATGTGCCCCAGTGACCAGGAGAGGGCGCCTCAACCTCAGGCAAGTGCAAGGGAACTGTGGCTGGGATCCCAGCAGGCAAGAGGCACAAGGAAGAAGTTGGGAGTGGAAGCCGCGTTCTCATGACTCAGTCGGTCACCGGCTCTGTGGCCACCTGCACCTGCACCCCCGGCACCACTCCAGCGGCACCAGCTCTCTGTGGACACGAGTCCTCCGGGCTGCCCAGTCTCACCTCTGAGTCTTGCTTTGGCCACTACCCTATTATAGATCTGCTTTCGGTCCCTCAAGGGCTGGTTCTTGATGACAAGCAGGAGGATGAGGGCGGGCGGTCCTCAGGGTGGAAAAGTCATCTGCACCTCACGAGGTAGGCACGGCACAGAGAACGGAGAACTGGACACAGAGGTGGAGTGGCGGTTGTGAGCACATTAAAAAGTAAAAATTTGTTAGTCTCGCCAGTCACTGCATCCTCCAGTGAGAACCCAAGTGCTTAGCTCTTTATTGCGGAGCATTTCCTCCGCACCAGATGAAGGAGAGCTTAGTCCTGCTGTCTCTGAGCACCAGATGCCAAATCCTGGTTCCACAGAGCCCTGGCCTTGGTCACAGGTCCTCACCACTGATACTGTCCTGGGCCTCATCACTAATGATTTTATCATGATTCTTTAAAAATAAATTTGAATTATGCTTATAAGTACCCCTAATGGAGTCTGTCTCTACCAGGGTATGAGTACTCCAAATACATTTTTAAGAAGATTGCTATTTAAGAATCTTAAGAACCCCTTAAGAATCTTAAGAACTCTTCATAGAAGGTTCCATGAAACCTATAATTCACACAGATTTCACTGACTCCAGTGGCGCAGACATTTGTTCCTTACATCCCTACTAATTCAGTACAGTATTTGGTTAGTATAGTACTTTCTATGTTTCAGGTAATCTTTTAGATGCCTCAGGATAGTTTCAATCTGCTAAAACAGCTTTGGGAGGCAAGTATCAGAAGGCTCCCTGTAGCGGATGGGCAGACTGAAGTTCAGAGAGCTTTTCTCTCTGGCCCCAAGCGCCACGGTTTGTAAATAGCAGAACCAAGATTTGTCCTCAGGTCGGCCCGGCAGCATGTTGACAAAGGCATCTGATGGTTATATCTCAGCTGTGAGCTCCTTGGCTATGCGGCTGGCTTCAGAGAAAGCACCTTTCTGGGGGAGTCAGAGGATATCATACTTGAAGAAAGAAGTTCAGACTTCTGGGATGTGTTGGCCCACCATCTATAAAGCTTCTGTGCTTCTGGAGTGTGGGACTGGCCTTGTGGGACTGGCCTTAGGCTGGGCACTTGGGCAAAATGCCCCTCCCTCCTCCGATCCTTAGATTCCTTGTCTATGAAGCAGAGGCAGTACCACTCACTCTTCTGCACTCTTGTAAGGACCACATGGCAGTTCTAACTGCACTCTCTACACTGATGGTATTGTTCCTGGCTGCCTCACCCAGTGCATGGCATTCTGAGAGTGCTTCATAAACAATATAAATATATTTCGTTTTGAACTGAAATCCATGCATCTCCTTTCTCCTGTCTACTGACTCAAGGGAAAATCTGCAGAAACTGAGAGCATGGTCCTGGCCCTTCTTCCCTCTCTGCTCCTTTTTTGCATCCTCCCAGCCATGACTTCCACCTCCTATCTCTAGGGACACATCAACAGGCCAAGCATAGCTACAACCCCAGCTACAGGCTCTTGTCTCAGATAGGGTTGGCAGCTGCCTCCTCTGTTGGCAGCACATTTATCATCTTGAAGAAAATATTGATGAGTATGAAACCCCAGAACAGACAGCATGTCTGGGAAAGGAGTGTGGCCGGAAGTGAGATTTCAGGTGGTTCTGGGTTTTTCTGGGAAGAAGGGTAGGTTGTCTTGTGGACAAAGGCTCTTGTCCTCTGTAGTCAGGCAGAACCCCAGGGATGATTGTGTTCAGTACAAAGTAGCTGTTCAATAAGGCTGAGATATAACTAAGTTAAATAAGCTCTTTGAATGAGACCTGGTAGGTGGGGTCACTTGTACAAGCCCCTAGATGACACCTCGAGAGGAAAGTGATTGTCGCAGGATTGCTGAGACAGACACAGAGTTCCAGAGACGCTGGCAATAGCAGGACAAGGAAAGGCCACAGCCTTCTTGCTCCCCAAAATTGTTTCTGTCCAGGCAGTCAGAGTCAGAATGAATTTGGGCAGGAAGATAGCATGCAGTGGCTGTTGGGGTCGATATATCATCTTCTGGGTTAACGGTGAACTAGACAGAGTCAACTAAGATGACTAGATCATTTTACTACACAGGAAACCTTATTTCTCCAAATCTCTATTTTCAAAGCTGCTTTTGTTTTCTTTTGCTCTAAAGACAAAAAATTATTCAACATCATTGTTCTAAATGCTGCTTAAGCACCTCACAGATGGCCCACGCAATTACCCATCCCACAGTGACTTACTAAAGACCTAGAGTGGGGCTGGTGGTCCTTTTGGTGTCCTTGGAGCAGGTACATTTCAGCCTAAACCTGCAACTTGTTTAAACTGATCTCAAGGAAGCTCCTCTCACTTTGGGGGGGGGTCTCTTCACATCTATAAAGCATGAAGGTGAGACCACAAGTGTGTGCACAGCGTGTAAGTGAACCCAAGTTAGACAAACAGGTTCGAGTTACTTAGGAATCAGCTAGGATTTCTCCTGACCATCGGCTAACAGTAGTAATCCTGAAACAATATCAACTCTCTTTATCATCAGCTTGGTTTCCATGGAGCTTTGCAGGCTGCTCATGAAGGCTGACAGTTACCACTATAAAGTAACTTTACAACTTGGTAATTTGTAGCACTCTGCTGACAGTAATATTAACAGCAATTCAAATTATGGCTGTAAACTTGACAACAGCAGGTAAAACCCTTAGAAACCTCACTTTTGGGGATGAGGGAGGCTGGGAGAAGATAATGACATTTGGGTTTAGTAAGATGTGGCAGAAGGCACTCAGAAATCAGAGACACACCTGGATCTGGAGGGGAGGCCTGGCGGTCCAGGGCAGGGCTTGCGAAGGGCAGGGCCAGTAGGTGCTGCAGAGAGAGCATCTGGTGGTGGCCTGCAGACAGAGTCGCATCTGTATGATCAGAAATGGCCAGGCAGACAGTGTGGGAGGCAGGGGTTGCAGAAAGGGCTTGAGGAGCTAATAAGGTAGCAAGAGACGGCCGGCCAGTGAGTCCCAATCTCTGTGGGAAAAGAGCAAAAACTCCCTTTCTTCAGGAAGTGCAGGGAAACATGAGCTGACTGCCAAGCAGCAGGAGGAAGGGACAACAAGAGCCTGCCAGGCCAAGGGGACAGAGGAGGCACTCAGAGCTGGATCCATCTGGATTTAAATCCCCACTCTACCACGTAGTAGCTGTGTAGCCCTGGGCATATTATTTAATTTTTTCTGAGCTTTAGTTTCTCTACTTCATCTGAAAGTCCAAAATCAAATGATCGTTATCTTCACTGATCCATCCATCCATCCATCCATCCATTCACCCACCCATGTATCCACCTACCTACTGGTATACCTATCTACCTATTGATTCAAATGGAAACTTGAAGATCATATTATTTTATATTATAATATAAAGGTAGGAAAATTAGAACCAGACCAGGGAACAGAAAGGCAAGTTATAGGCAAAGCCAAAACTTCATTAAATCCAAGGATCCATGCCAGGAATCTCAGCACCCAGCAGGCTGAGGCATGAAGACTGCTGTAAGTGTGAGGTCAGCTACATACTGAGTCGCTGTATCAAAAAAAAAAAAAAAAAAAAAAAAAAGAAATACAAGGATCCTGACCTTTGTCATGAAGCAGAACCTTACTGGTATTGTTTTTACCATTACTATTACTGTGCTATTGTCATTCATTCATTCATTCACCCATTCATTCATCCAGTTGGTCAGTAAACCTTATGTTTAAAGGTCAAAGTCTGCTCCATGTTTGCAAGAAAGAGAAAAAATAGTTAGCAAAGTGCAATATAGTTTAGTTTCTGTTTTCATAACCCTCTAATTGAATCTTTTTTTGCCCCTCATGAATCTAAACAAAATGATGACTCTAAGTACTGCAAATAAGAACTGGAAATTACCTAGGTATCATTAGGTAACCTGACTGCTCCCTGCTATTCTGTTCACCTAAAAGGTGAAGATTCCCCTTCAGGGCTGAATGTCCAACTTTCTGTGTCTGACTAATTTCACTCCACACTGTGGTCTCTCCATTCATTTTCTTGCAAATGTGTGATTTCATTCCTCTGTATGGCTGAACAGTATTCCATGGTGCATGATACTACATTTCTTTATCCACCTGTCTCTTGATGGGCATCTGAGAAACCCACCAAATGAAATAAATGAAAGTGTTAAATAAAGGAGAGATGGTAGGAAACAGGAAGGTGAAGTTTGTGAGGATGAGAGCAAGGATCTGGGGAAGGTAGAGTGGAGTGCGGGAGGTAAAAGGATTGAAAATGATAGATTGCATGAAACAAAAGTAACTGTTATGTACTGCAAGCCTGAGGTAATTTGAAAACAGAACAGGTCTCTGGACCATCCTCTACACACGGGTATTCCTCTGAAAAGCCTGGAGCACAGCACTCGTGCACTGTGAGTGAGCTCAGCAGGCTAGCAGGCGCAGGCTGTGTTCCTTTTGCTTCATTTCCACACCCATTTGCATTCCCTGTGGGTCTGCTTAGTGTCAGACCCTAGTTGGAGAGGCTACATGTCTTGACCTGTATCACACAGCTTTGTGAGGGGAACGCAAGGTAGAAGCCTGTACTGGAACTAGGGTCCTAATTTCTAGTCTGGCACCTTCTGTGCCAGTTCATCCAGTGGAAGCCCACATTGACAGTGGATACCACTATCCTTTACTGTGATGGCATGTTAATTTGTACCTATTATGTACCTGTCTCTAGAACTGCAGGCACCTACAGCCCACTTTTCACCAAGAATCTTCCTTTGGATGATTTTATATTTAACACATTGAAAACAGAGCTTAAAACACCCACTTCCAAAGTCTCTTTCTCTATTGCTTCTTGGCTAAGCGGTTGGACCTATCTTTCCTGTTGTTCAGATCAAGAACATAGGCATCTTCCTTGGCTCTCCTCTACCTCAAATACAAACAATGAGCATAATAGACTCTTTCTTACCTTTTAGAACACATTCAGTGGAATTACTGGGCTGGGGACATAGCTCAGAGGCACAGAGCCTGCCTGGCAAATGCAAGGTCTTGAGTTTGATTCCTAGTACAAAAACCAAAGTTCTCCAAGTGGAATTACTTTATTCTTAGTTTCAGCTGAGATCACACAACAGTAAATACTATGTTTTGAAGTGAGATAAAAGGCCGCCACAAAGGATCCCCCAAAGAAAACCAGAAACTACTTTTGAAACCTTCAGCTCACCTTCAGAAAAGAAAGTCACTTAAGAGGTTCGACAACTCCAGTAGGGAGGGGACCACTCAGTGCTAAGAAAGGAACCTTAAGCTATCTCTGCGCAGACGCAACTGCCCATATCAACAGACTTCTGGAACTGGAAGAGAGTAGATCTAAAGAGCGCATGGGGGACTGCAAGGCCAGTTAGTGAGAACACTAGTCACCCACAAACTTCCTGCCCCTTTCCTCCTCTCCCTTGCCTTGCTGAACCTTGGCAGATTGAATAGTTTCTGTAACCTGGATGGAGGAAAATCAAGGAAAGAGAAGGGAAGCGCACCCTAAGTCTCTTCCTCATCGTGAACTATCTAGTTAAGTTATATCTGTTTTTTTTTTTTTATTTTTAGTTAAGTTATATCTGAATTAGAAGATGTGGAGGAATTTTCTTTGAAGACATTTGATGTTTTTGATTGGGACAGACATAAGAATGACTAAACTATAGGGGCTGGGGAGATGGCTTAGTGGAATAAGCACTTCCCTGGCAAGTGTAAGAGCCTGAGTTTAATCCCTGGTTCTGCCAAAAAAATAAAAAATAAAAAATAAAAAAAAAGAATGACTGAACTGAACTGGGCATGGTGGTGCACACCCCTGTAGCCCCAGAACTCTGGAGGCTGAGGCTGTAGGATTGCTGCGAGTTTGAGAGCAGCCTGGGCTACAAAGTGAGCTCAAGGCCAGCCTGAACTGCACAGTTTGACCCTGTCTCAAAAAGACAGACAGACAGACACACACAGACACACACAGACACACACACACACACACACACACACAATTGCTGAGCTGAGATTATGTTGTGACCAGAATTAATTAGAGAACTTTTAATTTCCTGAGAGTGATTGGAAACTCATGGGGCCTGCCAGAGCCTTTAATATCTCTAGATCTATAATTTCTATCCATCTATCTACAAGGCCAATGGGAGACAAACAAAAAAAGATGTTTTATAATTGTACCTTGTTAATACTGCATACACAATGTACCGGTGCCATCTTTCACACCTCTTTCTCCTCCTTTTGCTGGCCTGGCACAGCCTATTTATTGATCGCCGGCTGTTTCTGGCCCAGAACCAGCTCCACTCCTATCCTTGGACAGGGCAGCATCTCCCTGGCATCTGGGCTCTCCTGTACTTCTGCTTCTGCCAGGGCTTCTCTGTCTCTTCTTCCTCTGCTGCATCCCCTGCGCCCTAGAGGTCTGAGCCCTAATTTCTCTTCTTCTAGAAAGTTCTTCATACTCTCTCCTACCCCTGCTTTATTTCTTTGCCAGCCAGCAGAGCTTTCATCTACCAGAATATTTTATCCCTCCATGAAACTGTTGTCTCTTTACTGTTCTCTCTCCCCTTCAAATGATCTTCATGAAGACAGGGACTGTGTCAAAATTCATTTGTCTCTTTCTGGTGTCTAATAAATTGCATTGGGTGGATGAATGGATAAACAACATCTTTGGTGTCTGATCTATGCTCTAAGGACCTCATACAAAGAATAGTGGGGCCTGAGGTGAGTCTGCTTCAGTTCACTGATGCAGTCTCGCATCATCTCTTTGCCAGGCACACCCTTCTCCTGGAGCCACTGTTACCTGATCTTATGGTGTGATCATAGCCATAAGCTGGGTGGAAACCAGTCTGCCCAGAACCACAGTCTCTCTGTTCTTAATGTTTCTCCCCTGTTATGTCGAAGAGCTATTTCCTCTTGGCTTGAAATAGACCCTAAACAAAGGCCATAGAAGCTCTTGGCTGCTTTATAATACCAGGTTAGCTCTCTTTCTTTTTCAATCATGTGGACAGAACACATTTATTACTTGGCAACACAGTAAAATGTAAATAAGGTTTAATGAAGAATGGTTCAAAATTCTCAAGAATTTATCTTTTCACAATGACAATAAAAGCAACAAATGACAGGAAAAAAGAGTCAAGAGAACTAATATTTAATAGCACTGGGTATGTGCCCAGTGATTCATCTGTCCATGAGAATGAGCTTCCCCATGTAACCTTCATAACAATCCTGAGACATAAAATCAGAGTAGTTAAGTAACCGAGTTTGGGCTCTCAGGAAGAATGTTGGAAAGGAAAATGCACATCTGGGGCTTTGACCCTGAAGCTCTATTCTTGTCACAGTGTGACAGAAGAGAATTCCTGGGGCCACTAGCCAGGGAAGCATCTGGAGATTCCCTCTGTTGTGTTCTGTTGAAAGTAAGGACCCTTTTTCCCCCCAATAAACTGCATATTTACTCACCTAAATGCTAGAATCTAGTTTTTCTTCTTGGAGCCCACGTGAGGTCCCCCAATTCAAAGCTCTTAAGCTAGAAGAGTGAATGTGGCTGTTGGCTATGCTTGATAGCCATCTCGGGTCTTTTTTTTTTTATTTTCATTATTAGATTAGAAGCTTTTATGTTCAAAGAACTAAAGGCTCGTGTGTTCTTAATAGCACACATTCATCTAAGCATGGAATTAGATTTTAGAATCAGAAAAATCTTATATCAGAACTAGAAGAGATTGGAGTAGTGATCGAGTTCCACAAGTACTTTTATTCCACAGCAATTCCGAGAACTAGGAAGATTAGACACTGAACCTAAGACGGGGGACAAGGCTTACTGGAGGCCATAGAGTCATCGTGTTAAGAACCCCAGCCTGTAATTCTCCTTTCAAAGCATTCATTGGGTTAAAGACTAAAACAACAGAAGGAAAGCCTATGGTCTGCACAGGGCTGAGAAAAGTGGCACACGCACATTGTTGAGGCTCTTCCCAGGAGTACCAGGGGATTGAGGATAGGGTCATCCTTTCATTCTCCTGATAACCTGCACCATGGGTGAGATTTTTATTTTGCAAGTGGGAAATCAGGCTCTGAGTGGTTTGATAACCAGCCCAAGGTCACACAGATGGGCAAGCATCGGTGATCATTTCTCTATTTCTCCGAGGCAGCATAGAAGGAAAGTCAGAGAACAACACCCAGGTTATGTTTAGCTGGTGCCTTTCCAGGGAGGAAAATTGAACTGGTTAGTGCATATGCTCTGGTCTAGATGAAATATCCCTTAGGATTTCTGCCTCCCCAGATCTTCTGTGGTCCCATCCAATTCCTCTGACTAGCTATCCTGGTCTCCTTGTATCCTGATTACTGGAGAAGACACAATCAGGATGACAGACACAGGACACTCCATCACATATCTACCAACTGTCTGAACCGGCTGGTGTTTTGTGATGATTGATTTCTGGTCTTTACCATAAATACTGGGCCTTGTTCACATAAACCATTTCAATGGCTGGACCAATAATCATTGAATACTTAATTTATGGTGCACAATTATGTATATTATTTCCTTTAGCTTCATCACAACTCGGTGACAGGTTAGGGAGACTGAGGCCCAGTGAGTTTATGTATTTGTTTTAGATGGTTTACCTAACAAATGACTGAGCCATGATTTAACATGAAGCGTGTCTGAATCTAAAGACTATTCTCTTTGCATAGCACCAGGTTTTCTCATGAATATCTTTATCTTATTCCCGCACCGGGGGCTAGGAAAGTGCGAAAGCCTTCAGCACCTGTGAAGGTGGGGAAGCTCGCGCCAGACAGGCTGGCGGACTTGTGGAAGAGCGCTGGCTCTCTGGGGTGAGGCTGCTGTTGTCATCGGCGTCAGGTCTCCTGACTGTCCGTCTAGAGGACACTTTCTCCCAGACCATATTGCCATTCCCATCAGACCATGTAATTTCTTTTTTTGATTGGGACATGGAGCCAGCAGCCAACAAAAGATCACAATCTGTCTGCCTGAAGTCTCTCTGTGTTATGAGATGAGTTGGAAAAAAATATATTTCAAAGAGGAACCAGGTTAAATCACCTTTGCGTGTGTTGAATCAGCCTGAGCTTCGCTGACACAATTCCAGTTACCTCTTTTCAGCCTCTGGATGGCAGAAAAAGGTAGGGTGGCTCCAATAGTCGCATGGCCTCTTTTTAACCTTGACTTCTTACAGTCACTAGTGCCTGTCCCCATTGCCACCCCCATCCACTCGTTACCAAGGCCATTCAGGTTAATTAAATATCCCACAGCACCATCCTGGACTCCCTCCCTAGGGATCATTCTTACAGCCTCTTGAGGCAGTCAAACAGTACTTGGGGCCCAAATGGGTTTCCACACTTACTCAAAGTCCTTCTATTGCTCTCCATTGTCTTCATATTCAGTCCGAATGCCTTAAAGTCTGCATAAACTGATCTCTTATGTCTGAAGTCCTTTGACTGTCTCGGGCCACTTACAGCACCTGATGTGCACCTTCTTCTCCTCTCTTGACTTCAAGGCTTCCCTAGAAACCTATCCCCAGCCACACTGGACAAGTTTCTACTCAGTCTTAAAACTCAGCTGAAGGCCGGGGGGATAGCTCAGCAGAAGAAGTGCTGGCGTGGCAAGCCCAACTTCCTGTATTCAATCCGTGGTACCACCAAAACCCCCCAAAAACAACAACAAAACTCAGCTGAGCTATCTATTCTTGAAGAAGCTTTGCCTGATTCCCAGAAGTATTTTCAAATTCTCTGTCACCTGCATGTAAAGACACTCCTGTCATTGTTCCATTTCCTGTGCTTAGAACGTTACTTGCTCTATGGTAGGCATCCAACATGTACTTGTTAAATTCAAGTATCCCATAGGCTTTTAAGAGTCCTATGCCACAGAACTTGTCACATGTACTTCAGTTGTCTCCTTCCCCTCTTCCTTTTCATGCTGAATTAAAGCCCTGTGAGTCAAGCATCGTGCCTTCTTATTTTACCCTAGGTGCTTTGTACGATTCCTGGAACAGCAACCTAATGATGCGTTACTTTGGATTAAAGGCAACTGAATATTGAGGGCCAGAAACCCTGGGGTTGACCCAAGGGAGGGATCATTTACTAAAAACATATTTATTTCTTTCTTTCACAAAAGCACATTAGAACTGCTAAGAAAGGGCAGGCAAGTCCATAAACTTGGATAACATAAAACAATGAAAAGCTAAGTACAGGCTTCCTCCAGAGGGAGCCATTCCTCACCGTGGATTGGGTTGTTGGATTCCCTTTGGTGCACAAATTCAAATTTCTCTTCCAGGAAAATCTTTCTCTCTCTTTTTTTTTTTTTTTTTTTTTCTCTCTCTTTTTTTTTTTTTTTTTTTTTTTTTTTTTTTTTGCCATAGTGTTGTAGGAGGAAAGGGCAGGTATTATGTGTAATGTGACCCATGTAAGTATTAAGGAGTTAAATAATATTACTACACAGAGCATAAGCCATGAGCCACATATCACATGTGCCTAGGGAAGGAGTGGAATGGCACCTAGAGATGGCCAGGACTTTGGAAACCATGGGACCTCTGCCTCAGAGAAGACCCTATTCACTTGGTCTTACTGAAACAAGTAGGTATAAAGAAGAATCCAAGAGGACTCAGTTTTGGCAACTTAGGGAGGGGAATCTCAGTTCTTCCGATGGTCTGTCCAGTGCTCTACAGGAGCTGAAACTCTGCCCTAACCCCTGGCCTATCCCTGATGGGTCCCTCCAGGCCATCTTCCTGCCTCCTATGTTCCCAGAAAAGTAGCTAGGAACAACCACACTGCAATTGACCAGGTCATGTCATTCAAACAAAAGATGTTTTTCTACATAGTATAGAACAAACTCCATAAACACACACTAAGAGTTGCAGGAAGAGTCAAGGATCCCTTATTCTCCTGGAGAGGAAGAATTTGCATATGTTCTCAGCCTTCCAATCCCATTCTGAATCCAATGCCCCAGAATATCCAAGGACAATGCTATGCAGAGGGCATTCCATCCTCTTCCCTTTTCCTCCCTCAGATATAAATTTTCTTTGAGAAAAATAAGGTTTATAAAAGAAGAAATGGATTAATCTAAAAACAAAGGAATGAAGGTAGAATCTATCACAATCTGTCACAGGCTTGATATAGTGACTTTAAAATTAAAATCAACAGTCAGAAGGTAGAATTACTAAATAATCTCTTTAAAAATCAAGCAAGCTAAAAAGCAACCTATAATTTCATCATGGTGAGCTTAGGAGTTTTCAGAGAAATTTTATGAGAAAACTAAGAGGAAAAGCAATTTGTCAAAGAAAATACCAAGGCAGAATGACAGTTGTGCAGAGGAGGAGAGGGGAAAGGCAAGGAAGGGGAGGGAAGACAAGGGGAGAAAAAAGAAAGAAGGATAGGAAGAGGAGAGGAGGCAGTAAGAACAGTAGAGCGATGAGATAAGAAGTGGAGGGCAGCACAGGAGAGGAGAGGTACAAGAGGGGAAGAGGGAGAGGAAGAAAGAGAAAGGAAAATTGACAGCAAGAAGAGAAAATGAGAGAGCAAGGGCAGAAGAAGATAGAGGTGAAAAGATAAAATCCAGGATGCAGCTCCATAGTTTGAGCTAAAAGGAGGCATCAAGGATACCAAGCTCTTCCTCCTGGGGTGTCAGCCTGGCTGCTCACAGATCTCAAATAGCGGAAGGCTTGCTGCCTCTCGAGAAAGGGTAAGGGAGAAAAAGACAAGAGCAACAGAAATGATACGAGGTTATGGGTCCCAGGGGCCATGGATTCTTGGGACTTGGCAGCTGCTGTAGGAATGTTCACATATGAAGGTCATATGAAGGTCATGGGCAAATAGGACAAAACAGAGATGTCATTAGCAGAACAAGTTACCTCCATCCTTACCTCAGAGTTTGGACCTTTCTTAAGCAGGCACCTGATTCCTGACCTACCTAGTAAATGCTGCCAGGCTTGGGTACTCCTGGCTGAATCAGGGCTGGTTCAGGGCTGTGAACCTCTAAGGATACAGGCTTCTTCAGTGTAGGGCACTGCAGCTGTGGTGCCCCCAATGATGTAGCTGTAGAAGGAGACTTCTAGGGTGTAACAGTAGGAAGTATGGTCCAGAAGTCCACCAAGGAAGCGACGACCAGTTCCTGCTTTCACAGCATCCCGATTGAAGGATGTGCTAGACTTTGAAAGATAAAATAAGAAAAAAAAAAGTTATGTCTGGTCACCCATTGGCTACCAGATCTTGAGCAAATCTTACACCACTTCCAGGTCTGGGCTTCCTCATCTGAAAAATGGCTTATTAATCCAAATTTCAGGATCATGGTGGTGATCGAATAAACAACAGAATGAAAAGTGCTCAGCAGAATTCTTGGGGCACAGTTACTACCACTGGACAGCTAAGTGAGAACAGGTGGAACAGGGACAAACAGAGAGGGGACAAAACACAAATCTATTATGACGTTAATCAGGACTAAACTTTGTGTAGGGCTTTCAGTTTTATAGTATTGTGCACCATGAAGCAGTAGCATCTTACTTAGGCTTCAAGAGAACCCCTTGCAGCAGGGGTGTGATGTTTTACCTCTTTCTACCTCCCAGAGGTGAGGCAAGGAGGCGATGCAGATTGGAACCCAGGGCTAAGTGCCTCCAGACACCCTGAGCCTCCTCACTCCTGGGGAGGCAGCTGAGTTCATGCCCAACGTCACCAAATAGTAGGGGTGGAAGGGGTACTGCCAGCACTCATCAGAGGGAGGGGAAAGAGTGAACAGGTCAGGTTCTTCTCCTCTGTTCAGATTCGTGCTCCATTACCTCTTTTTTATATTAATTTTATTGAGAAAAAATTGCAATGAGACAGTTTCAGAACAGCTTGGTAGGAGAGTTACAACAACTGATACATTGCGTATTGTTGTCTTTGTAGTAGCCATTCATAGCTCAAGATGCAGACATGATATCCTGTCCAAACACTATTAGTACAAATCTTTCTTCTTATTGAATTAAGAGAAAGCGACTATATATCTATCCTAACAATGTTGTATATACAGATACAAAATTGTCCTTCATTTATATCTCCTTTTTATGTTTACTTTTGTCATAGATGGGTATTCTATTGCCATTCAAATATTGTGGGTGCATGAATTCAGCAAAGTATTCCAATATAGTCCAGTAGTCCACAATAGAAGTGGGTTATCCACAGGACTGGCAATGTCCAAATCTGTTGACTTGAGCCTTCCACAGCTCTGCATATTAACATGGCTTCACTTTCCATACCTCGTTTCTACACTTTTCTACTGGATGGATAAGACCAAGATAAAACAAGATGTGCAATAGTGGACAAGTGGTCTTATTTGCCATAGCCTCTGTTTCCTCACCAGTAAAGCACAGGAAATAATAACATCTCCTCCTTAGAGCTTGTGAGGATCAGTTCACTGGTGGATAGAATGGTAGTCTGCAAATCCCCAGGAATCCAAGTAAATGACTCTGGTTTTAGTAAGAGGATGTAGACCATATTTAGAAGGAAATTTGAGAAGGAAAGAAAATATCAAAGCATGAGAGTTGGGCACTGAGGGTCAGAGAAGAGATATGGATTGCAACTGAATAGGTGATCTTGATCTGCCCTTAGGCTCGTGGGGAGGCTGAAATGCTGCCACATCATTGGGCAAGCCCAGAAAAAAAGCTTCCAGGCTGTGGGTCTTCTGAAGTTCCTGGAAACCTCACCTTTGAGACCTGTGACCCACCTTCCAAGCCTGCTCTGAAATTTCAGTGGTTTCAGACAGATAGAGCTGGCCATGCGGTACAGCTGCAGTGCTGAACCTAACTTGAGGGTCATCACCGAAAGCTTCACCACCACTACCGTGGAGGTGCCTACAGAAATAAGCATGGGTACTTTTATCTTGTAGCTCATATAGGCAGCCAAATGCTTTCATTGTACCCATATGTGCTGGGTGACCTTGCACTAGATTCTCAATTTTTCTGACTCTTAAGTATCTCTTGGATGTGAAAAGAGGACTGGGTTAGGCAATCTCCAGTTCTTTTTCCTGGCCCTATAGTCAAAGATTCTGGGATTCACAGTACACCTTCCTGCAATGAGAAATTCATCATCTCTGCTAATGTCCTGCCTGAAGCAATGGGCAGGTGAGTTTTCAGCTCATCAATTTCAAAAATTGCTATGACCTCTGTGGGCTTCTCCTCCTCTGGCCTTGTGGAAATAACAAGGCTCAGAGATTTAGTAGCAAAACAAAGGAAAAGGTCCCCATACTGCAAGCTGATCCTCCTTCTTATGTTCTCTGCCACTTCCTTTCCAATATCTGTGCTAAAATTTTTCTAGCTCCCATGTCACAGCCTCTCCAGCCCTTCTTGCATGGGAGCAGGCAGTAAGAAGACAGTCTTTGAAGTTCGTTTAGGTCTTCACTGCCTGTGAGGCATTGTCATATCTATAACTACATATTTTCACCCAGGAAGTTTAAAATATGCATGCAGGGCAGAAAATTATCACCCACCAATTGCTGCTAAAGAAATTGAGGCTGAACAAGTCACAGACAATGAGAACAGTGGGCATATGGCACCTTGAGCAGATTCCTGAACTCATCCTTAAAGGACTGGGATACATGGAAACAGACATGTATTGGGTTGAGGGCTGGCCCAAGAATAGTGCTTGTGAGTTTCTTTTCCTTGTTAATACAGGAAGCAGACCCATTAAACAAATACCAGCCACTGGACAGATCAAAGGCTACCCATTTAGAGCCTCCCTCCCTGACTGGTGACTTGAGGGTGTGGCTATAGCTGGTTTGCCTCTGTCTTCCTCATCCACCCAAGACCTAGCCCAGGCTGGGTGTCTTGTGAAGGTCAATCCTAACTGAACTGAACCAGAAGAAAGGAAGAGGCACACAGTGTTGGGGCTGCTTGAGAGGGCTCTTGACTTACGTAGGAGAAGTCCTCAGCATTCTGGCACAGGAGCTTGGGGAAAATGGCCTGCCTTTGGAACCGTTCCTCGTCCTCAAAGATGTTGCCATACATGAAGCCATTCATCATGGTGGAGTGGGCATGGATGTCAATGTAGAACTCTAGGCTTGTTTTCTGTTGAGGGAAGGGTTAATAAATGAGGAGCCTGTGGCCACAGCACACGCCTTAAAGGAACCAAACACTGTACACACATACCCTTTCAAGCTGGCTGTTTGTGCTGGCAGATTTGTCAGATACTCGTAACATGATTGGAGGGGCTGAGACAGTGAGGATCACTGTCCTCAGGCTCAGAAGCACCAACATTGGTGTCACTTTTTATAGGTCTGCTGAAGAGATGAGGCTGCTGCTGGGTTAACTAGTGCTGTTGCTTGCTCAGAACCGTTAATGTATCCGTGGTTGGATACATGCATATTCACCTTACTGGAATTTATTCTGCTGGTTAATGAGAACTATCTTTCAGGTAACATAATTCTATTTATGTGGACCTACATACAGTTGGGCTGTAACTCACCATTTCTAGCTGGGGAACCTGTTGTAAATCATGATCCCACTTTAAGCCTCAGATTAAAAAAACGTATTTCGTACAGGGTATGCAGAGTCTACAGGGTCTCACTTCGTAGATCAGACTTGTAATTCTCCTGTTTTCAGCCTCTTAATAAGTGCTGGGATTATAGGCATGCACCATCACGCCCAGTCTCAATCATTGTCTCAGTGCGTCCTGGAGGCGGGGCCGGCACAGAATGCCAGGGATCAAACCCTGGTCCCTGTGTCTGCCTAAGCAGGCGCTTTAGTCCACTGAGCTATCTGGCTGGCCCTACCTCTCAGATTTTGTATCCGAAAAATGGTATCTTTATTCCAACTTCAGAGAGTTATGTGAATCAAAAACAGTAAAAATACTATCATTTTTCTTAATACTTACTATCATTTCATGCAATTCTAATGCATGCCAGGCACTGACTGAGGAGCTTCATTTTAGAAGGTTTTAGTTAATTCTTTTATTTAACCTTGCTTCATGATGCCACACCTACTCCTCAACAATATATAGCTTATTCATGGGGAGCCTTTGTCATCTATAAATGAGGTCAACTACCTTTTCTACTTTCCACTTACACATATTGAAGTCATTTCCTAGTTTGACACAGTGTTATTTGCTAACTTTCCTTAAAGATAGGAGAAATGGCTATCATGAGCTCAGTGCCCTAAGTTAAGGATGCTCAGTAACTGGATGCAAAGCGACTGAACAAATGTCCCCAAAGACATCACTCCAGACACCAGAACGGACTGGCAGAAGTCAGAGGACTTTTAGGGGCCTGATCTTCAATATCCTTCACACAATGTCCTCTTTCCACACACCACTACATACCAGCCCAATATTTATCTATTAATTCTTTCTGAGAGTTTCAGAGGAGCCACATGGAAGGGACTCGCTTACACTCAAGGAATAATTGGGACTGATACCCAGGCTCGCTGATGCCCCTGGAACATTACCATGTCCCCTTCAGTGGCCAACACCAGCTACAGCGAAGGCAAACCTAGCCACCTCCCCATCTGCTTTCTGGTACACAGTCCTGGGAAAGAAGAATATCCCATGTTTAGAAGGATTTTCTCTCCTTGGGACACTTCCAAGCAAAGTTAAACGCAAATGAAAACCATGTTGCTTCTAGAATGTGGACTTGATGACTGTCATTTCATTTGCCTCTGAGTTGAAGTAAAAAATTATGTCTTGCCGAGCTCCCAGTTCTCTGGATAGCATAAGCGGTCTTTTGAGAGGTACAAGATGCACTGCTCTGTGTGATATTAAACTCATCATTTTCAGCTTTGGAGGAGGAATACACAGTGATTCAACAGGAGCCAAATAAAAGTCATCTTTGCAATTTTATTTTCTTCAATTGTCTGTCTTTTCCTCTGAGCTTTTAATGGGCTGCACAGGAAAGGAGGAGGTAGAAAGATGACTTAGAAGTTGCTTGAGGAAAACAGCAATTTAGGTATCTTGATGTCAGGAGTAGGAGAGAGGAAAGAGCTGCTGGAAATCAGTTTCTCTGACCCTGCTCAGCTCAGCACTGAGTGGGGATGTTGCTCGGTTAGGGCTGCCCAGTAAGCTGTCGGAGGAGCAAAAATCAGAACTGGGCTCTTCTGGTCATCATTTGGACATGACACCTCTGAGCAAATAAGAACTCATTTTCAATAACCAGAAGGTGAACTATGATTGAATGATTTGTACATCTCAAAAGTGAAAAGATAGGCAATAATTCACAGTAAAAAAAAAAAATCCCCTCCAATTTATCTTCCAGTCCACCAATTTTTGCTGTCCAGAGGTCACCAATGTTATGTGGTTGGGCTTATCTGTTTGTGTATACGCATGCACAAGTAAATTTTGCCTCCACTCCCAGGGCTCCAAACACACATTCAGGCTACTTTTCTTTCTGGATACAACTTGGAGGTGATTCTCAGGAAACAGTCACTTTGTTCTTTGAACTACTATTATAGTTTAATGTCTAGATGCCTCACAAAAGCCTTACACATGGGGCTTTGGGGAGGTGACTGTGCTATGGGGTGCTACTGCTATCTTGCAGTTAGGAGCTGCCCTAGGTAAAGACAGATCACTGGTATCATAAGCTGGAAGGACACACTGTACCTACCTTCCCAACAGCTCACATTTTTCTCTGCTTCCTGGCCACCATGATGTCAGTGGGTCTTCTCTGCCCTGGCCCTTTGCTATGCTATCTCTTCTTAAGCCTACCAAATATGGGCTGAAACACAAGAATTCTGAGCCAAATTAAACTTCTCCTTTCAGTTGCAAGTGTTAGGTATTTTTTCCCAGCTACTAGAAAACTGATGAAGCCAACTACCACCTATAAACTAACCAGTTTCCTATAGACAGATGTTCAAAATATCTCCATTTTTTCTGTTACAAGATTTTATTGAC
>NW_004524683.1:5399504-5409924 GCF_000260255.1 Octodon degus | reverse complement strand
CTATCTACCTATCTATGTATCATCTCCTAGGGATGAAATCACTAGATCTTACGTACAGTTCAACTGTGATAAATACTGACAGACTGACCTTAATATTATAGTACTAGCTATGTATTCCAGTGTCTCTTTTTTAGTTACCTTGATAACATGGATGGAATCCATTTGATGACTGAAAGTGATATTTAAGGTTAAATTTCAGATTTTTCTTTCAGTATAATTTTCTTCATTTTATGGCTTAGCACTTTAAAAAAAATGTATTTGGTACAAGATCTCACTAAACAGCTTGGAGTCTAGTGAACCTCCTGTTTTCAGCCTCCTCAGCACTGAAATCACAGGCATGCGCCTCCATGCCCAGATTCAGTGGCCAGCTCAGCACACCTGGCAGTGGGGCATTCGTGGAATGTGGTGCAGGGGAACTGAGTCCCGTTTGCTGTGCTTGCTTAAGCAGATGCTAAGGGGCTGCTGAGCTCTCTCACCAGCCCCTTAGTGTCTTTTTATATGTCTAAAATGATTTGAATATTTTTCTATATGTTGTCTGTTCATTCTCTTTGTCCAGCTTAAGATTTAGGTAATTTTCTCTAATTTATCCATTAGAGAAATTAACCTTTATGTTTAGCATAAAAATTTTTTATTTGTCCTTTCAGTTTACTTCTACCAGTACATTTCCCTATGTAGAAAGTTTTAAATGTGAATTTTTATATGATCAGTCTCTTAGTCATTGTCTAGTTGCCAGGACAAACAACCAATACCCCTAACTGAAAAGAAGGGAAGTATGTTTTGGTTCACAGTTACACCCCTGGTCAGGTGCTCCAAAGCAGAAGCAGCTTGGTGGAAGTGCCTGCGCAGAAGAAAGCTACTCACGCCGTGGTGGCCCAGAAAGCAGAAAGAGTGGGAACGAGCCAGGGAGGGAGAGGCAGCCACCCAGGCCACCCTCGGGGACCGATCTCTTCCAGCTGGGCCCACTTCCTAGCAGCTGACTCAGCTGTGGACTCAGGAGTGAGTTAATCCACTAATGAGTATAATGGCCCCACCACCCAGTCACCTTCCAAAAGCCCAACGTCTGAGCACAGGAGACTCTTGGTGGACACGCTGGATCTAAACCAATATGGTCGGATTTGTCAATATTTTCTTTTGTGGTTTTGGAGTTGAGTTCTTTATTTTTTAATTTTATTGTTTCTCTTAACTAGTTTGTATTTCCATTTATACAGATGTAGGGTATGAAGTAAAGCCTAAATTTTATTGTCCCAGTACTGTTTATTGAATTGTGCATTTTTCTTCTATTGACTTGAAAATCTATTTCTACTATAAACATTTTATGTATTTGGATTTACTTTGGGACTTCCTATTTTATTCTAGTCATTTGTCTATTTATATGTCAATACACATGGTTCTAATTTTTTTATAACTTGTTTTAATATTTGAAGAACTAGCCTCATCTCATATTGTATCTTCTGAACTGTCATGAATTTTTTGCATATTTTGTATTATATTTATGATTAGTTTATTTAGTTTTCTTTTCATATTGTCAAAATTTATAATATCATATTAAATTCAGAATAACCTGGGAAGAATTCAATCATGACTTTGAGCCTTCCCATCCAAGACTATTTTGGCTTTCCATTCCTTCAAGTAAGTTTTCTTTTGAGTAGAGCAGCAAGATTTTAAAGTTTTAAAGTTTTTCATATACACTCTAAACTTCTTTTTTATCTCCAGGAGGTTGATATTTTCAGTTGTTATTATAAGTGTGATGTTTTCTTCCGTTATAATCTTCTCACTGGTGTTTCTCTGTAATTGCAAAGGCTTTTGTTTCCAACAAATGAAGCTGATACTTCAGCACTTTACTATTTCTATTATTATTGTTTATAATTTCAAATTTGATTTCCTTGTATTTTATTGGTGTATTTACTCAGAAGATACTGAATAGTTACTATGTGTTAGATCATGCTCTAGGCATTGGGAACACGTGCCAAAGAATACTCTGGACATTACAGACAGCAATGAGCATAATGAAATGCTCTTAATTGCAAACAGTTTACCTTCTATGGTGAGAAAAAAAAAGACAAATCAATTAATGAAAATATAAGATGTCAGGAAGTATTGATGTCAGTAAGAACCCAAAGCAGATTTAGAAAGTAGAAAATAATAGAATTTCTAGAAAAATAGGAACTTGAATGAAACAGGAGACTGGAATGAAATACGAAAGGCAGAAATGGGGTTTCTGCAGAAGAGATAAACCTTCCAGTTCATGCCTCTGCTGACGTATCAGACCCAACCAGATCTCAACTTCTAATAGCAAGGTAGTTTCAAACTTAGCAATGGGCTAATCCACCAATGGCCACTAATCCACTGATCCACCCTGTGATCCAAACACTGTCAAAATCCCCACCTATGAACATAGGAGGCTTTGGGGGCCCTCCAGATATAAACCATGAAAAATGGGATGGAAATAGGGATGATAACTGCCACGTTAGGTCTTAGCTATGAGATTTGTACACAATGAACCACATCCTTTTTCCCATTGGAGTGAAAATTATATGTAATAATTATAGCATCATATGAAGGAAGACACCTATGACCCTTAACCAACACATACACAGTGCTGGGAGACCCATGGGGCACACGCCAGAGGGCTGTTTGTTATCACTGAACACTGTAAAAGCTCACCACCACTGAGTTACAGGGAATAGCCATGAGTGTCCCAGTTCTGCCTCAGACTGATGTGAAAGGGAAGAGAACCTTCAGAGTATTAAGTCACTGAGCTCTGATGATGATTTGTTTCAGCAGCTACTATTATTTGACTTGTTTAGTAATCTAAATCTCAATTCCAAAAGCATTATTTTCATCTTTGTCTGGGTGATCTGCCTCCTCTACATGGTATTGGAAGTCTGTGTTTATTTCCATGCCCTACTATACTGTGAGCTCCCTGAGTACGGGGATCATATATCATTGATTTTTTAAAAACTCAGGACTGGAAAGTTGCTATGAATGATTTTATGAAGGAATAAGTGAGAAATTAGCCATAAAAGGAGGAGTGAATTAATTGAGTGAACAAATGCATGTTCAGCTCTTCCCAGCAGTGAATAGAGGTACTTTTCTGTGACCATTCTGGAACACTAGGATGTTGAAAATGCAACATCCTTTAATTATAGCTTGGGAATGAGAATAGGAGGGAGGGGGCCATCCCTGTTCTTTCCTTCCCAACTTAAGAACCTTAATTAAAACCAAGTGATGAAGGGCTGTCCCCTTGCCAGCAGCCAACAGCTCATCCTGCAATCAGGGGCCTAAAGAGTAAATTAAAATCAGTGCCAATAAAATTAAAACTACCTTGGGGCATATTTGCAACATAATTTAGTGCAGAGTTTCTTCCTCCTAGACACCAGGGAGGAAATGGGTTTTCCTTCTACATTCTGAGCTGCTGTCCTGTTTCGTCTTATTCCTCACAGGGCAGAATCTGAGCTCTGTGCTGGTACAGTACTGAGGCCTTCACACTGGGTCAGAACTCCTGACTTCATTGCTATTAATCCAGTGAAGCAAGGGCCGTCCAGGGAGATCCAATTCAGGAGCCTCCGGGTGTTTAATCAGGTTTGGAGTTGAGAACAAACTGAACTTGGGCAAGGATCACAGGGAGTTCAGAAGAGCGAGCTTTGTTCCTGTTTCTGTTTTACAGGGGAGGGGCTGAACAGAGAGCTTAGCAACTTGTTCAGCTTTGCATAGCAAAGGTGAAGATTGGGACTGACACCAGGCGCCCCTCCCTGCCCACCACTGTGCTCTCAGGAGCCTGCAGTCCAGCCTGGCAATGCCCTGGTCACAAGCAAGTGGGTCCAGGCAGATTCCTTGGTGGCTAGCTTGGGACGGTGTGGTCTGGGGGCCTCTGGCCTTGGCCTCATGCTGCGGTGAACCTGCTGGAGAGAACTAGAAGCGCTGAGAATTTGTGCATGGCTCTCCTACAGGAGCATGCTTCTCCCACAGGTCTTAGACAGACGAGTCCCAAATCCATTATTTTTGTTACCATATAAAATATCATCCTGTCTTTGTTTCTTAAGAAGTAAAAGTTATTTCTGGAAGTTAGAGAAAACAAAACAAAAAAAACCCCACCTTTTTTTTAAAATAACAATAAAGAAAATCAAATAAACAAAATAACGGAAAGCATTTTCTTTATCACACATTGTGGGGCTCTCTGGAGTACCATGGTCAGGCCTTCCTTCCTTGGCTGTGGTCTGAATGTGGCTGGACAGAAAGTCCTGGCTCTGAAAGGGATGTGATAAATCAAGGGGCAAAAGAAGAGTGGCTGCTAAAGAAACGCAGGCAGATATGGGCGTGGCAGTTACGCCTGTTATCCTGGCACTCTGCCAGGCTGAGGCAGGAGGAGTACACGTTTGAACTCAGCCAGGGAAACTGAAAAACTTAGCAAGTCCTCATCTCAAAAAGAAAAACAAGAACAGTACAAGTTTTTTTTTTTTTTTTTTTTTTTTGGCTGGCCCAGGCTGCCTTAAGAGTGAGTCTGGGTATTGAACTGCAGTCCCCTGTGCCTGACTGGGTTTGCCAGAGCAGGTGCTTAAACAACTGAGCTAACCTGTGAGCCCCCCAAAAACAACAACAACAAAACAAAAACATTTAAAATGAGGCTGAGATTGTAGCTCAGTCCAAAGGTCCTGCTTTAATACCTAGTGGTGGGAAAAAAAAAAAAAAAAAAAAACCAAAGCAAGGTAAGAAGGGAAGAAAGGAGAGTGGGTGAAAAGAAGAAAAGAGGGAGGGATGGAGGGAGGGAGGCAAGCCCAGGTTGCTTGCCCAGGGAACCAAGGGGTGGGCCTGGGCCACATCCTCTCCTGCTTCTCTGTCCCACACACCAGCCTTACAGACTTCTGTTGTCTCTCAGTCTCATTCTGGTCATCCCCACACTCCCTGCTCTGTGCTTTGGTGTCTGCTGTCTCTTCAGCTGGGGTCGCTTATTCTCTCTCCTCCTTTCCCCACTGTGGTAACAACTTGTTCAGCTTTCCCTGCCCAAGCCAAATAACCTCTGGATGGAGAAGCCTTCCTTAATGTTTCCAGAAATGGCAGATCTTTTCTTTTTCTTTTTGACTCCCACAAATTTTTTAGATTAAATTTTGTTAAAAGACATATTTTCATGAAGCAAATGCTTACTTTAAATCCATTGTGTGCTAAGTGTTAATAGGGTTATAGATAGCTAAGTTAGATAGAAATATTATAGACTGTCAGGTAGGACTGGGCCTTTGAAAGAGCCAGCGCAGAAGATAAGATACCTTGCATCTAGGAAAGACAGGCACCTCTACTGAGGCCCAGACCTCAAGACAAAAGACAAAATAAATTTCCAAAGGATGAACATCAGGGATTGATACTCTAAATAGGTATCCATCACCTTGAGGAAGCCAGCAAGAGCCACTCACCCAGCCCTCTACAGGATAAGCCCCTGTTCTGTATTCGTGCTTGCTTGTTACACGACTTGCTTCCCCACTTGATCCCAATTTAATCAATATTACCTGAGCAATTACTCTCATAACCTTATTGATTGACCACAGTTTTGTGCCACTTGATACCCACCTTACAATTTCCTACCTTCCCCCCATCTGGGGCCCACCTACCTTGTGGTTTTGCTCTACAAAATCCCTAGAAATTGCAAGGCCCCCTTTTGGAGATCCCTTTTGTCTGTCTTAGACAGACACTTTCCTTCCCCAAGAAATATATTGTGCTTTTTTCCTCCTTTGTTCCCAAAGTTCATTGCTTGGTTTTAGAGAACATGAACTCCTCCTAGAAGGAGGACATCTGGCAGGTTGGGAGTTTCTTTCCCCTATATCAATAGGACATGAGGATGAATAAGATAAAGTTTCCACCTTTGAGAAGCTGATTTCTAGGTCAGGATGACAGACAATCGACAGCAGCCCGGCAAGGTAAGGACAGATTGTAATACATGCCAGGAAGGCACTAACAAGAGCCACCAGAGGGCAATAGCAGGGTAGACGAGGGCAGATTCTACTTGGCGTAGTGTCATCACACAGAAGGCTTCTTCCTGGTGAGCAAAGCCTCAAAAGATTATTAGACTCAGCCATTCAAAAGAGTTGTCAGGCTGGGAGTCGAGTGCACATCTTTAGTCCCAGTTTATGAACCAAAACAAAAAATTCATGTGATCCCAAAAGAGCTGGCAAGAAAATTCTGGGCAAATAAACGCTTTGCAGCAAGGGTAAGTATGACATTTCCTGGAGTCAGAAGGACGGCCCAGGGCTGGGTTGTGATGTACGCTGGAAATCAGCCCCGGAGGTTTGCAGGGTCTGAATTAGGCGGCCCTTGTGGGCCAAAGCTCGACTTTAGAGATTCTCCTCTGTAGAGTGGAGAGCCTTTTAATAGGAAAACTTTAGCAGAGATACCTTGTCCACCATATAGATAATGGGTTTGAGTGGGACATAGATGGAGGCTCTTGATATGTTCCCTGAAGAGAGCAGAGTAGCTTGCATTAGAGTAGTGGCAACACTGACTGCGAGGACATATTTGATAAAAATTTCCACATGAGCTCCATATGGGTTACAGCTAGGAAGAGTCAAAGATGCAATGAAGGCTTGTGACTTGAGAACTGAGTAGTAATTGTGGCATTACAGGATGGGGAAAATGGGGGTAGAGCCCCTTGGGCGGGAAGCAGTAAAGAAGCTGGGAGCTCTGATCTGGATTCCTCAAGTTTGAAATGACCCATGGACAAAATGACCACATGGAAAGTGTCACATAAGCAGGCAACTTTTGCAGGTACATCTCTGAGGGAGGGCACCATTAGGATGCAGGTGCCCTCTCATACCACTGAGAGAAAGTCTGGGCCAAAAAGAGGTCACTAGACTGAGTCTGTAGTGCTCTAAAAGCAAGAGTTTGGGGCTGGGGAGATAGCAGTCTAAGTGCCTGACTGGCAGTCACAGGGAGCAGGGTTCAATCCCTGCTGTGGCATGCTGTGCTGGCCCTGTGCTGAACCAGCCACCGAAACCAGGCGTGGTGCCACATGTCAGTGATTCCAGAGCTGGAGAAGCTGAGACAGGAGGATCACTATGAGTTTGAGGTTCATAGTGAGACCATGTACCAAACAAACAAACAAATAAATATTTAAAATTGAGTGTTTGGACAGAGGAAGAATAAGAGACTGTGTAATTACCAGGGGAGAAGGAAGAAAAGAGTGTGTAATTTTCATGAAAACTAAGAACAACAATAAAATAAGTCTAAGAAGGGAGATGTGGTGCGGAAGCTCCTCAATGCTAGCACAGTGTGCGGTTCACTTCTGCATGTGTAGGACATGCAGCAGGACTCTATGATTTAGAGTGACTAAGTTAATCAATGAGTGTATGCTGGACACAGAGCAAAGAACAACAAAGCACGTGGCAATGGGACGTCCTAAGGCCTAGATTCTGTCCAGAGGAGGCTTAGGGGGAATAATCATGTTCCAGCTCTTAGTACATACCAAGGATTCATGCATCTTCCCACAATTTTATCAGATAGGAACAACACTTACAAATAAGGAAATTCATGAATAGAGAGGTTCAATACTTGCCAGGAAATCCCCTGAACACGCAGTGCTAACTGGCCAAGGCCTAGCAGTCTGGCTCCACAATCCATGCACTACCTGATACAATTGAAGCTGAAGACAGAGTGCCTTCAGGTATGATCCTATAATTGTTCTTAGGTCAGCCTTAGGAGACACACACCATTAGCATATGAGGACACCAAGGCAAGGAGCTTCCAAGTAGTATAGCTTAGACTCAAACCAAGTCTTTGTGATCTAGGGCTAAACGCGCCATCTCAAGCTACTTGGAAAAGCAAGTCCTCTGCATCAGTGGCTCCTTTGGGCTCAGCATAGTCAGCATGAGGGCAGAGAAAAGCGTGATCGAAATGCAATATGAGGAGGCAGACAAATAGTAACGTGTTTTTTCTATCTCCAACACATCTCTCACAATCTATCTATTCTTGGAACTGAAAAGTCAAGTCTTCATGGAAGCAGGGTATTTCCACATCTCTGTCTAAGGATCCAGCAGAAGCCAGGGCTCATCCCTTGCTTGTTTCCCTCAGCTACCTATATGCCTAGAACAAAGGGGAAAGACAGACCTCTCCATATGGGAGGGGGCTCTAGCATCATCAGCTATTGAGTCATAATGTTTGACCCTCCAGGTCAAGGAAAATCTTCCGACCTCTGCATCTAGCTCTATACCAGGGACAGATGATCCTGATAATGGCCACAATGATTATAATCACAGAGGGATGGGCAGTCTTTTGAGAGCAGAGTAATTCAGACTTCTGTTCCACTTGGCTTCCATGTTGATTTAGCTATGGGTAAACTTTATGACCTGTAGAAGTCATTTTCCTGCTCTGGGCCTCAGTACCCTCACCTGGAACTTAAAAATAATATTTCCAAGCACACAATTACTCTGGAATTAAATGAGGTAACTAACAACATGTCTGGGAGATTCCTTTCAATTACACAGTGATATTATGCGCAGGCACTGGGCTTGCTCCTGGGGGTGTGGGCCTCCTGGAGCTCAAAGCCTAGAGGGATGTTGGACATTTCACAAATAACTGCATGTGCCATGGGGGTCTTGAAGGAGAGGGGCAAGAGCTCTAGCAGCATCGAGTTGAGAAGAGCTTGGGGAGCCATCCTACAGAAGTACACATCTCTTAATTAATAGAAAATCTATTAACAATAACCACTGTATTTATATAGAGACTGACTTATTACTGTCTCACAGCTGGTTAGGCGTTAAGGTACCGCCAAAGCTTCTGCTTGGTCTCTGCCCTTAGGGCCACCTGGCATGTCCACTGCTGCATAAACAGAGGGCATAAGTACAGGTGGGGATGCCAGAGCCTGCTTGGGAAACTCGAATCTGAGCAGGGAAAAAGGATGAAATAATCAAGGAGTTCTCAACTAAGAATAGGACTGAGCTACTATGTGTTAGTTCATGAGAGCTCAAGGACATTTTAATTTGATAATTAAAAGTTAATGTTGCTTTATAATAAATCAATGGCCGCTGAAACGAGGACACCCCAGGCACATATTAGGACCTCAATAAATAGTTGTGACCTGAGTGGGGAAACTTACTGCAGAAGGCAGATCCAGAGAGGGAAGGATGTATGTCTGACCACGGAGCAGGCGGAAGGACAGGTCCTCTGTGAATGCTTCCATCTGTATTCTCAGGAAACTCATTCTGGCTCTCGCTAAGCTGCTCTGCGAGCCTGGAAACGTCCTTTTCCCTCTTTGGACTTCAGTCTTCTCGTCTAGAGCATGGCTTTGTTAGCTTCTCAGGGTCCCTTTCACCATTACACAGTCCCAAAAGCCTTCTAGTCTTCAAATGTTTCATCTTCTTGTTTTGCACTTTACCCCTCTCTGTCCTCAGACTCCTGACTGGGCACAGCAGGGTTCTTTAACCTTACCTCCTTCAAAAATGGCAGTGCAGAGCTCCTTTTTTGGCCTTGTCCTGTGAGCCAAGCCTACTGCAAGGCAATGCTAACACAGCCCTCCAACAGGCAGAGTACACGTTATCTCCTTTTAAGGAAATGGTCTAGGGTGCTACAATTACAGACTGTATCCTGGAGAAAAACATCATGGCTCCTATTTGCTTTACCTAGCCTAGGTAGCAGGAGGAGAGGGGAAAGCGAGAAGGAAGTTACCCTACTCAACTCCTCTTGCTCCTTCTCTCCTCTCTCCCTTCATTCCTTCTCTCTTCCTGTTCTCTCTTTCCCAGCGCTCTTACTCTTTTCACAGTCAAGTGGGGAAGACAGACAGGGAAAAAAGGAAATACTTAAACCTCTGAGGGACTGTGAGAGATGTCTGTGAAAATGCACAGAGGTGTGGCTGGTGGACCCGTCAGTCTCTTGAGGACTGAGGAAGAGACTATGAGCAACATTGCACAGGTGCTCATCGGGTGGGTCATAGAACAGGAGCGCCCCGAAGTCTCGGCAGAGGGCGCTAGTGAGCCAAAGCCCCATCATCCAAACCATCCAGTCCACTAAGGAACTTCAAGCTTCCCGATGAAAACGAAGGGCCTGAGGGGTAGTGAGGAGAGACAAAGGGGCCAGGGAGGCTTCTGTAGGCCCATTTGTGGAAAGCCTTGGAAGTCACGGAGGAAATAGGACCTTTCTTAAAAATAGAGCCAACGGTGTTTGATGGAACTACAACAGGATTCCATTTAGATTTTAGAAAGATGGCCTTCAAGGCTGTGACTAGGAAGAACTGGACATTGTAAGACTCAAAGGCATGTAGAACAGTTAGCACATTTTTGTTATAATCCAAATAAAAATTAATTATGAAATGATTATAGGTACATGCCTATAATCCCAGCACTCGGGGGGTTGGGGTGCTGAGGCAGAAAGATCACAAGTTTTAACCAAGAGTTGAAAGGTAGTGACTTAATGAGAAAACTTTGCAAAATGAAAAGAAGATGAA
>NW_004524683.1:5377581-5399404 GCF_000260255.1 Octodon degus | reverse complement strand
AAGAAGAAGAAGAAGAAGAAGAAGAAGAAGAAGAAGAAGAAGAAGAAGAAGAAGAAGAAGAAGAAGAAGAGAAAAATGTCTGATGTAGCTTATTGTGAATCCCCTGGATTCAACCCCTAGTATTGAAACACAAAAAGGAAGGAAGAAGGGCGGGAGGGAGGGAAAGAGGGAAGAAGGAAGGTAGGATAAGGTTCTGAATAAAGCAGGGCAGGAAGGACATGAAGAGTGCACAACTATGAGATCTTGTAAAGAATGAGGCTGAGAGCATTCAGCCTGGGACCTGAGTGTGGACGGGTTCTCAGCTTTCTGCTTGGGTCATGAATGGCGTGGTGGGCCATTCACTGAGACTGGGGCTGTCATTTTAAAAGTTTAAGTTGGATATTTGCATCCTAGGTACTTAGCTTGTTTGGGGTTCCTCTAACAGAAGAATGTCTGAGGCTTGATTATAAAGAATAGAAATTTATTTCTCACTGATCTAGAATTGGGACACAAGACCAGGGTACTCACATTTCATGAGGATCTTCTTGCCACATCCTCATGGCATGAGATAGAAAGGCTACAAAGGGACAGACTCTGTGGTACTTAGCAGAAAACTAGACGAGAATAAACCCTCTCTCCAAAGAGCCCTTCTTCTAGTATAATTAACCCATCTAAGGGCAGAACCTCATGACCTAAACAAGTGATGGTGAACCTTTCAGAGACAAGTGTCCATATTGCAACCCAAAACCCACTTGTTCATTGCAAAGTAACAAATACTGAGGTTTTAGTTTCAAAAAAAGCTCATACCTTAACATCTTTTGTCTTATAAACAACACATTTGCTACAGGTTTGCTACTGCTGATAAACTCAATGGGCTTCATCTCCCAGTGGAGTTGAAGGGATTAAGTTTCAAAAGCCTGAATTTTGGAGGACACATTCGTTTTAGTCCTGGAGGCGGGGCAAGATGCTTTCAGATGTCTTGTGGTCTTAGGTTATGTTATTTTGATCTAAAGCAAGTTGGTTTTTCCTAAATATGACTATTTGAATAAAAGGAACATTTTTGCCATATAATCATGTGTTTCATATAAAAATAGAGTTCTTTCTTAATATAGTTAAGCATAAGCATTGAATGTTTTTGTTAGGATATGTATGGAATCAGAACAAGAGTTTAAAAAAACCACCTAAATATTCATACTCAAGTATCCCAGTCTTCTACTAGAATGCAAATGGAATGTGGGCTACCAGCATTCAGTTCCTCTGAAGAGCCTTGATATGGGCACTGCTTCCCTTAGCTCGAAAGCAGCAGGGGTGAGGAAACTGGTGAGAGCTCAGTGAGGGCCAGACAAGGAGGTAACAAGGAGTCACAAGCCAGGCCTTCTCTTCCGGTATGAAGGGAAACCCCATAATATTGTGGGGCTCCCACAATCCTTTGGTAAAGTCAGATAGAAGGAGGTTTTATTTCTCTATCTCTTGGAATGATCTGGAGTTTTCCTTTCCACCTCCTTTTCTTTGACACAGTAAATAGTATCCATCAGCAAACCACACACAACTTGTTCAACATCATTGCGTCCTTCCCACCATACCTGCTTTACAGATGTATGCACCACCCAGGGTTACACTGGGGCTAAGTAGCAGAATCACGGGCAATCTACCATGCACAGGACAAGTTCTCACCATTGTATCTTTCAGCATTGATTCTCTTGGCCTGTTCTTAGGGGAACCAAGAGGCTGCAGTAGAAGGTATTTCTTGCATATGAGTATCAGCTCCTGGACGGCACGGCTCCCCCTCCCACCCTATTTCCTACTGCCTACTGATGAGCAAGCTGCTTTTGCCACACCAAGCTGAAAACTCCCAGGGCACCGTGTGCTCTTCTGTGCCTTCCAAAGTCTTCCTGATGCTGCTCCCTCAGCCAGGGGTGCCTCGTCCTGCCTAGCATCCTGCAGAGCCCAGCACAAGCACCTGGCCCTCTGTAAGACTTGTAAAGCCACCTAGGTGTAGTTACTCATGCTCTTCCACTGATATCATCAAACCCTCATTTTTATTATGTCCATATCATTATCGTTGCTTTGTCTCCTGCTGCCTTTAAGCCAAGCACTCCTCAAGACCTGATATTACCTTGTTTTAATCTTTCTGTGCCTATCATCCAGGATGATGTCAGGCACACAGTAGGTGCAGAGGAAGTTTTGACTGAATGAATCAATGGATGCACTAATGATGGGGAAGAAAACTTCTTTGAGCAGAAATGACCTCCACCCTTGATATTCTGTGAGAAATTCTAGCAGGGAACAGGGAGAGAGAAGGGCATACATCAAAGGTAAATAATGGATAAAAAATTCTTTCCTATTTTCTCTGAGTTTTTTCCTCTTTTTGCTACTAGAACAAAAATAAAGAGTACATCATAAGCAAAACTGTATTTTCTGTTTATTGACACCAGGTTAATAACAGTAATGGTGCAAGAAGAAAATGAGGTGTTATGTAAAATCCTGCACTGCAGATTTTGCTGCTGATGTAAAGAACTCAATAAAGTCTAACACTTTAATCATGGAGATAAAAATCGCATGGCAGCTTCCCACAGGCTCCCAGAGCCTGGAGACAAAATAGTGTGGAGAAATGAGAGATGAGAGGAGAATATTATCAGGCATCAGAAAGTTGTTTGGGTCCCCCCTCCTTCCCTAAAAAATGAAACAAGCTTTTCAATCTACTTCCAAGACACCTTGTATGAATTTCTGTATTCTCTGGAGGACGTGTTCAAACTTTGGGGAGAAGATTTATTCACTCTTTATAAAAAGTGACTCGTTTAGAGAAAATTCTTGTGTTTTCAGTGATGTGGTGGCATCTAAGAATACGGCGAGAGATCTCTAAAAGAAAAATAACTGTACAGATTTAGATGGAGGCAAGGACTTTGATGATGGTAAACTCTTTATGAAGGCATTTCTGCCAACTCTGCCAGCCATGCGGAAGTCATCTCCTTGCCCTGGTGTCTCAGTTTCATCATCCTTTAGAGAAGGACTTATACTCAGTGATCAGCAGGAATCTCCTGGCTCTGACACTTAGGACTGTGAGGCCACTGGCCCAGAGGTCAGGCCAGCAGCTTTGTCTCTACATTGACTGCTGTGGTTCTGGACTTCTGCAGTAAGCTCCCAGCTATCCTCTCTATTTCTAATCAAAACACCTTCTTCTTTCCCCTAACCCCTAAGTTTATTCTCTACACTATAGCCAGAGTGATCTATTTATAACAGGAGGAAATTATACATACACCCTGGGAACTAGACACACACTGCTATAAGAAAGTGTGAGCACGATGCATGCAAAGAGAACAGTGTTAAATTTGATCTGGACTCAGTCGTTGTGCTAGTAATGCGACTTCAGAGTCATATAACTTCTCTATGCCTCAGTTCCCTTATCAGCAGAAAGCAGTTAACAGTGAGACTATTCATGTTGCAGTGCTGTCATGGGTTAAGTAATTTAGTGCATGTCTAAATGCCTTCAAGGACAGTAGGCATTCAGTCATTTTTTCATACCATGATAATTATTTTAGGAGTAATTAAAAACAAGGACATATTCTGGGGTTGCACTGTCTAATTCAGTAATCAATTGTGGCTATTTACATTTAAATTAATTGAAAATAACTAAAAATATTTCCTCAGTTGATTAGCCACAGCAGGAGTACTCGGTAGCCGTGCGTGGTTGTAGCCACCGTACTGGGCAGTATAAAGGAATATGCACAACATCACAGAAAGTTTTACTGCATGGCAGTGTTCTAGTATCTTAGCACTCATAGACAGCAGATTGAAATGTAAAACATGGATCTTCATACAACTACACTTCCCAAACACATACTCATATAAAAAACCCCCACAAAAATAAGGTGTGAAGGGTAGTGACAATATAATTTATTACTAAGGAAAAATAATCGGATTTGTGACTGAGTCAATTCATCAAGCATAGAGAACATTAGGTCCTGGGCCAACAGTTCACACTGGAAAATATAGCACTTAATCCTCATGACAACTTTAATGGGTATCATCTCCATTTTGTTGATTCTGATATCGAGGTCCAGAGTAGTTGAATAACTTGCTTGAAATCACAAAGCTTGAAAACAACAGAAGAGGATTTAACTCTTTTTTTCATTTATGTATTTGGTACAGGGTCTCACTATGCAGCTCAGACTCATAGTAATCGTCCTGTTTTCAGCCTCCCCAGAACTGGAATTACAGGCCTGTGCCACCATGCCTAGACTTGGTCACTGGCTCAGCACGCCTGGGGGCGGGGCCAGCACAGCATGTGGGACGGTGCATTGAACCCCAGTCCCTGTGCTTGCCAAAACAAGTACTTAATCTGCTGAGCTATCATCTCACCACCCCAGCAGAGCATTTATATTCTCTATACAATACAGTTTCTTCAGGATGTTTCAGAGACCAGGGCCATATAGGACAAAGTCACCACAAACTCTGCAATCTTTCTTAAAGATCAAGATATATGAAGCTGCCATGGGGTGATCCGGCAGTCATAGGTTAGTGACAGAGTTGTGAATTCAATAAATTTGACTCCAATTCTGAGCTGAAAGTTTTCAAACTAGAATAGGGAGGATGAGATGAATGCTGGACCAGATTCAGTCTTTAGGAAATTCTTGGGAGAAGGAAACTGTACAGAAAGAAGAGAACTTCCACATCACCTAGAGCAACGGTCTTTTCATGGTTTATTTTTCTCTCTTATTATAAAGGCATGGATCTCAAAATTTGCGTGATATACGAAGGGCTGTAGTGGGGAGGTTTTGCATCGGAAGACTAATGTGAAGGGATAGTTCTAAGGCAGTGGTCACCTATATAGCCTATCTAAATATAGATAGCTTCAGCTAGAGAGTCAGAAAGGTGGATACAATGGATAGACGGGTAGATGGAAAGATGGCTAGGCAACTGCACAGATTAAGCCTTAAGTCAGAAATACCTAACAGAGGCTTACATTCTGGCCTTTTTCCTTTGGACTTCTGTTATACTCTGTTTCTCTAAGAGGCAGATATTACTTCAGATCTGTTATAAACTCTCTCACCAGATATATAGCATGAGATTGAGGTGAGAGACTACCACACTCAATAAATGCTTGCGGAAGACACGAGAGAGGGCAAGAGCTAGATAATAATCCTTCACATTTGTATGGTACTTTGTAATATATAAAAATAATTCACATGCAATATCGGACTTAATCCCTATTCTAATCTTTTGAGGCTGACATTATGAGTCTCATTTTATTGATGAGGGACCCTTGGCTCAGAGTAGTGAAGTGAGTTGCCTGGGGTTACTTAGGGAAGCAAAAGAATCAGATAAATAGGCAGGTTAGATAAGGATTGATGACAAGAAAGACAGAGAGCAGTCAGAGAAGACAAAGATGTGGATTAATGATGGGCAACTGGAGATGGATGGATAGATCCTGAGAGAGTCTCTGATCTCTCCTGCCTCACTGTATCCTCTATACATGGTGGGCAATAACTTTCTTAAGCATGAATATGACTCAGTCACTCCACTTAATAAACTTCTATTGCTTCCTTCAAGGATTATTTTTAACCACAAAAAGTCTTCATGGTCCAGCCTGGCTCACTGCTCTGGCCTTATGTCTTATCATTTTTCTATGATATTGATTCCAGTCATAGGTCCCTGTTCAGTTTCCAAGAAAGCCACCCCATGTCCACTACTGTGTTTATCACATGCTCTTCCCCATGACTAAGATGCCCTTCCCACTGCTTATGGCTTGAGTTCCTGCTTATCCCAATAAGCCTTAATACTGGCAATGCTTCCTGTTGAACTCCTTTCTTGATTAATTTTCCAGACTGGGTTCATTTTCTGCCCTCCAAGACCACCTTCTTACAGGAGTAAATAAAATGTGACTAGGAACAACCCAGAATTTGAAGGGAGAGAGATGTGGATTCTGTTCTACCATCTACCACCTGCACAACTCAAGGCAAATAATTTTCCTTGTTGGTTTTCTCAACTCTGCCATAAACTTGACAATATTTGCTCCAGAAGTATATTTGGAGTAGAGAGAGTGCAAGAAATGGCTAGAGGGGAAGACACTGGGACACTGAGCTGCTGCTCTGGCCGCACAGGGCTGTGCCATGCTAACGCAGCTGCTGCTCCCACTGGCCTGTCAGCCGCCTGAGGGTGGCGCTGCGTCGGACTCACTGCCAACAGTTAACTGAGCTTGCTACCTGTGGTATAAATGATTCCTCCTGCCTACATGGGACCGCGGATTGCAGTGTGTTTCTAGGCATTCAAATCACACACTGCAGTCACTCCCCAGAGTGGAGTAGGGAGTTGGAAGAGCTGAAGAAGGTAGGGGCTGCATTCCTGCAGTAAGAATGCAGTATTGGATGCCTGAGACCTACTATGGCATAAGGGACAAAATTCATGTAAGTTGTGAAGATCATACTTTAAAAGTTTTTGTAAGGAGTCACTTTGACCTTATCTCAAAACTTTTACAACTCTTCTGTCCAGTCTTGGTCATCTTTATACGCGTGTAGGTAGAAGAGTTGGAAAGGAAGTAGGTTGATATTTTCTTCATATTTTCATTTACTTTCCAAGGTTCCCTCATTTTTCCTGAATTTTATTTTTTCTGGTGGATTCATAGATCTTGCAATTCTCTTCTTTTACTCTTCTTTCTTCTAGTATTTCCTCTCTTCTGGACCGTAGTAAACCACCTTCTAGATAAAGCCCCCTGCCCCCAATCTGGAAGAAGCTTCCTATGAAATGCAATCAAAAAGCTCTCAGCACAGTTGAGGACAGGAAGCTGCTCTGAAGACAGAGGGAGGGGCAGGGTCCCCTCAGTCATAACCCTCCACTGTAGGCTGCTCCAGGCCTTCTCTGACATTCTGCTAACAGCTCAAGCCATTTCTGAGCCTGACCAGCTCTGTCAGCCTCCCTGATATCTGCATGTAGAAAGCAGACAGGCCGTCCAGCCCTGTGGCAGGCCAATAAATGATAAGACGCAGGCCTGGGCTCTATGGCAGAGGCTTGGGGCCTCTGAAGAGTGGAGAAGAAAGGCACTTTTCTGTCAGCTGGCCTGACTTGTTCAGGAGAGAGCACAGAACTAGTGGGAGGAGAAGAAAAGGGAAGGTGCTGTCCTGTGCCGACGTGAATCTCGCCTGCAGGTGGGGAGATATCCCAAGAAGTAGTGCTCTGCTCCAGCAGCTTGGGTATAAGGGCTCTGCTGCCTAGAAGACTGCAGGGCTAGTCCATTCACTTTCTTCCTCATTCAGCAGATGTGGACATTAATAATAATCACTTCCTTCTGGAGAGAACTAATTGTGTCAATACATATAAAGGACTTTTCCTAACAGTGCCCAGTATTGTGGGTGTTCAGCCCAGTAATTCTTCCTTTAGCTGAGGAAGTTCGCATCAGGCTACATTCCACATATGCCATCTCATTTATTTTCACACAAACTAGAGCTTTGGACGTTATATTTGTTTGAAAGATATAATTTCAGTGAGGCTAACTTCCCTTGTCTGAGAACACGTAGCTGAGTAAAAAGACAAACGATTTAAAACCAATCTGTCTGAGTAAAGCACAGGTCTTCAACCACTAGGCAAAGCTGTGTGTGAGCATTTTGGATCTCTTTTTGAGTCTATATCAGACTACTTCTACTGAGGAAGTAAGATTTTTAAAAATTAATTAATTTATTTATTTGGTACAGGTCTCTCTACGCAGCTCAAACTCATAGTGATTCTCCTGTCTAAGTCTCTCCTGAGCTGGAATTACAGGTTTAATAAGATTATTTTTAAACTCCCTCATCAGAAACAAACAAAAACTCAAGATAAAAAATCAATGCATTTATCTTTAAGGTTTAAATGCTGCAATATTTATGCTGCATGCGGGGAGGGGAAGAAAACAGCCTCAGAAGCAGAAGCTCTTTGATCCTTGGACGCAGAGCAGGAGCAGGGTAGTGGGAGCTGCTGTCCATCCGTACAGCCAAGCCAAGACTGTGCTGAGGAGGGGCCGCTGCTCTACAACTGCTTAGGGATGGCTGTGCTGCTGCTGGTGGGGCTCAATACTTTGTAGCAATCAACTACCTGGCTGGACAGAACAGAGCCACAGTTAATAATTTATTCAACAAATATTCACTAAACACCTACTGTGTGTCAGATCCTGTGCTGGGTGCTGGGATTAATGAAATTAATAAATCCCAGAGTTACACTATTGGAGAAGGCAGGCAGGAATCAGCCAATCACATGGAAAAGGACTGATCTACACAACAATAGAGACCAGCACAAGGCGCTGGGGAGATCCAGGAAGGGACTCTGGACCGTGGGCCCAGCTGGGGTAGGAAGGTCTCCTGCAGAAATGCCGGGTACTTGGACTGTGCTTGGTCAACAGCAGTCACATCGGCAAAGGTGGTCTGTCATAAGCACGTTGTCACTGCAGAGCAGGCAGATAACAAATCACTGGAAATCAGTGACTGTTAACAACTTCCTGAACATAGATAGAATTTAATATAGATGGATAGCCAAAAACAATGGCTAAACCATAGAAGCTTCATAAAAAATAGAATACACTAATTGAAGATACCAAATCTAGTTTTCCCTAAGTGTAACAAATTTAAATGAATTATATCCTTAAAAAATACTTCCTTGTGGGAGACATTTTTTTCCTAAAAGCTTTTTTTTTTTTTTTGAGGTTAAAAATAAAATGAAATTATGAGAAACATAAAGACATTGAAACCAGTGTGCTTTTTCCCTCCCTGGGGATTGAACCGAGGGCCTCACACATGTGAAACATGTGCTCTAACTCTGAATTGTTCTGTCAGCCCTGCATAATGATTACTTTTTAAAGCTACATGTTTGAATTTTAGATGACACATGGGGAAATTAAGAGAGGTTGAGTAACTTGCCTAAGATCATACAGATAGTGGTGCAACTGGGATTTGAACTTTAAATGTATCTGATTTTTTCATTATATTAATTTTCTTCCCTAAGCCAGCTTCTTCTTCATTTTAAATACCAGAAACTGGAGTCCAAAGGGAGCAAGTGTTTTCCCTAAAGTCTTATGCTGATTCAGCAGCAAGGAATTTTGGGCTCCTCGCTGGCTGTTCTCCCCTAGGGCTCTTCCACTGTCATTTTATTTGCCTAAGAATCCCATAGGAGGATGGGATTAGCCCCACCTTACCGACATGGACCATGGCTTTGGACATGCCTTGTCCTGCGGAACGGGAGCAGTTCGAATTTTGCCATTTTCTCATGGAAGCTCCAAGTGAAGTTGTGTTCCTAAGCTCTGCCATGAAGACAGCACATCCCACACGGGAACAACACCGTCAGCCTGGACCCTGGGTGAGAACCCGTGTGAGGCTGAGCTCAATCACACAACCTGTGTGCCACAAGGGAAGCAAATGTTGCTGCTACAACCTACCAAGCTGCTCAGCTTATTTGTCATCGCAGCAAAAGCTAATGTTACAGCACAGTTTCTCACAAAAATGTGTTTTTTGGTTTTCTTTATTCTCATTGTTGCCTCTAGTTGGGCAATAATTATGAGTTTAGGCCACCAAGTGAATGCTAATCGGCATTTTAATTTTAAGTACTAAATAGACAGAAATAGTTTAATAAAGAGTGTACAAAAATAAGGCAAAAGAAGAAAAATGAGGTGACAATATTTTTGATTTCCAAGGTCACCCCTCTGATCAAAAGACAGCTAGAAGAATCCCACTTTTTTCTGTTGACAGAGAGCTAAAGATGAGTCACAGAATTCCAATTTCTTTCTTTCCTGCTCTTCTGCTACAATTAGAGATGCTGGCATTGCCTATCTACACTGCCCCAAAAGCACCTAATTTTGGAATGGAAGATGACAAAGGAAACAAGATGCAATCAAGAGCAAATGAATCTCTCCCACCAAACCACTGTGTGACCTTGGAGAAGCCATTTTCCTTCTGACTTGGGCTTCCTCATTTGTAAAATGAAAAGGCTGAAGAAGTATCTCTCACTTTCCTTCTGGCTCTGGCATTCTCTGATTCGATTACTTCTAACTTGCGATCCCAGTTGGCTTGAATGAGACTCAGTAGAATGGTATCCAGTCACAGGAATGCATCAGAATATTGCCCAAGAAGCTCACCATGAGAATCAAATGGGATAATCTAGGGAATGTGCTTTGCACAGCTCAGAGGGATCTCTTGTTGCTTTTTCAGTAAAAAGATGTGGAGGCAGAGCCTGGTCTATAGTTCAGTGATTAAGCACACACTTAGCACCCACCTGGCCCTAGGTTTGATTCCCACTGTGCTCCTCTTCTCCAAATAGGCAACTATATCCCCAACTTGCATTACCCTAGGAGTCTTCTCCCTCATTTTAACATCAACAGCCTTTTACGTCATTTTGTCTACTTGAGCCTTTTAACCTAACAAAATTGTTTTCCCTTTGAGCAAAAGAGAAACATAGCTCTAAAATAAATCAAAACAAAAAATATGCAACAACACCATAAGAGACATCACAAACAAAGTGCTGCAGACTTCAGAGTTCAGCAAAACCAGACTGGAATTCCAGTGTATATTTTGTCCACATATTAAATGGGGATAATAACGATCTAATGTGATCTTCACTAGAACAAATGATATGAGGAATTTATGGTCCACAGTGAGAGCTCATTTACAGTTGTGACAATGACAGAGAGCTTCTTGAAGTGGTGGCATGGGAGCAAAGCCAAAAACCGTATACAATTTTGAGGTCTAGAGAGATGGATGGGGTAGAAGTCCATTTGCAGGGACTGTATGCTGGTGAAGTTACAGGAAATATATTGCAAGAGTGGCCACAAGAATGTAGGTAGGCCAGATGTCTTCTGGGGGAGGAGGAGGAGGCATTTAGTATAGGACTGAACGTTTCATGAAAAGAACTATGGAGAAATGAGACTGGAGCCTTGAATTCCAAAGCTAGGGACTCTTAATGCTGTTGAAAATGGGGAAATCTAAAGAGCTTTATAAAATTGTGCTTTAGGAACTTTTGAGTCTGCTGGTGAATTACGAGAAAGAAGCTGCAATCCCCCATGCACACCAAGTTGTGGGGAGGTACCAGAGCTAGTTATGTTCCCATAGAAGAATTGTTGAGTTCTAGTTGAAACAGCAGATAGCATCATGAATTAAAATGGATGCAATCATGGTAGAAAAATTTTTTTTTCAAAAGCTTAGATGTCAAAAAATTTTCCTTGTACTCTCTTAAGAGAATTACTGACTTAAATCCAAGACAGTGACATTTTTAGGTAAGAAAATGTATCCAGAACTCCATTTGATTTGTTTTTATTTTTGGTACCAGGAATTGATCTCAGAGCCTTGCACAGAACTCCATTTGCTGATCAGATGTGAGTAAGATTGCTCTTCTGGTTCACTTTTCTTTCAGAAATCATAAACTCATACACTCAGTGAGTCTACCATGGACCTGTAAGTTTTTTTCTACCCAAAGCAAGCTCAGTCTGAGTCGATTCCTGTTACTATCATAAAGAATCTGAGACTAAGTAATTCATAAACAATGTAAATTTATTTCTCATGCTGTGGAGGCTGTGAAATCCAAGATCAAAGTACTGTTGGGTGCAGCATCTGGTGAAAGCTCAGTTACTGCTTCCAAAATCGTGCCTTGGACACTGCTGTGTCCTCACAGAGTGGGAGGGATGAAAGGGGGAAAGAGACCAGCTTGTCCCTCCAAGCTGTTTTCTAAAAGCTGTAACCCATCCGCGAGAGCAGCACCTCCGTGGTTCAGTGAACTTCTGAAGGTGACACTGAATACTATTGCACTGGAGACTGAGTTTTGGCATATCGAGCCTGGAAGGACACATACAGTCAAACCTAGAAATGTTCTTGAGCAACATCAAGTAAGCTGGCAGCTGGTCAGAAATGTAAATTCTTTAGATTCTACTCCTGATCTACTGATCATAACTGGAGTTTTGGAAGGTATTTATTGCACATTAAAGTTGAAAAGCACTGAATTATATCATATACTCAGCTCCAGAAGCTCTTTACTACCTAGGCAGGTTGGATCTTGTCTAATCTTTGTATTAAACTAACGATAAAATGAGGTCCGGAATGAAGAAAGAACTACATTTCCAAGCTCACACAACTAGTAAGTATAAATCGTACAGCCTAGTTCATAACATTATATCATACGTTAAGAAGGAATAATTCTCCATGGTTAGCAGGGGGTGAAGCACAGGATATTGCAAGCCACCTTGATTTTAGGGACAACTCAGTGTGTAACACTTAAAATCTAAGTACCTCTGAGCCTCACTTTCAAGTGGGAACAGTAAGACTCCCTTGATAAAGATCAAACAGTGAAGTGGGGCAATATGTGTGTGGCTACTTAATGTCATGATTTAGATGTCAAATGTTGCCCCCAACACTCACATGTTTTGAAGCTGATTGGATCCCGAGGCACCATGCTCATCCTGAATGTGTTGTCAGGAGGTGAGTCACTAGGGATGTGACTGGTGAGAGGGTACTTCTGTGCCCAACACCTTCCTTTCCTCTGTTCCCTGTCTTCGTGTTGAGCAGCTGTCCTCTGCCGTGTCCTCCTACCATTTCCCTTTTACCTTGGAGCCAGCTAACTGTAAACTGAGTCCTCTGAAAGCCATGAGCCAACATAAACCTCTCCTGCCTTCAGTTGTAGGAGTCTTGTATTTTGTGCCACTGATGGAAAGTGACTGAGATACAGAGCAAGGTGTGAGTATTGAGTATGGCTACACTCTGACTACCAAAGGTGGGAGCGGAACCCACGGCTTCAGAAACCTACTCGTGTATTTTCTCCTTATCAAGTCTTAACCATACTGGGGAATGAACTCGGGACTTTGCACTTGCCAGGCAACCACTTATGCAGCTGAGCTATATCCCCGGCCCTTGTTTTCCAAATTTACAAAAAGGCAGCTTTCCCTCTGCAGGATGGGCTGCTCCTGTGTACTTAGAGACACCAACAAGGGCTGATCTGTCTTCCCCACTAGAGTGAGTGCTGCCTTAGAAAAGGGTCTGTGCTTTTTGCTCTGGAGCCCCCAGTCACATTGTGGTTGATGCTTTGGGTGATGGAAGGAGGGAGGGATGGGAGGAGAGAAGGAAAAAAGAGCAGAGGAGAAAGAAGGGGAGGGAAAGGAGCAGAGAGGATACGCAGTGTTGGAAAGCAACCATTTTGCAGCATGATGGATTCTTTCAAAGTAATAGCTTGACAGTACAAAATTCATCTTTTTATGACGGTGACAACACTAATACATTTATTTCCCTTCCGAAATTAACTTTCTAATATTAAGAAAGGTTAAAATGAACTGCTGCAAAATGAGACATTTTGTCATTTTTAACAAATTATACCAAAGCAGACTGTCAGATTAAAGAGGTCACCGTTTTGAGGTCTAAACGTTGGTGCTGATTGCATAATCAGAGCTAATACTGGTCATTCTGCCCTTCCCCTATCTACAAACCACCAATGGTTGCCTTTGGCCAAAATGATTAAACTTTAATATCTTAGCTTAGTATTCCAGGCCCTTTAGAATCTGATTACTTTCCCTTCCGAATCCATTTTCCCCAAAGGGACTCGCTATACCAGCCAAACCCACCCGTTTCTTGCTAGCACCTTGCTTCTATCTTCCTTTGTTCATTGTTCCTTGTCTTAACTGTCATCCCTACCATATGTCAGTGGAGCTTTTCTCTATCTCTTTCTGTTTCCTATCCCTCCAGCCCACTGGATTATCCTTTGGCCCTTGCCTTATTGGGGCTCGAGTCTTCTACTTCTGCTCTTCTAGCCTTGGCTTGACCCTGCCCATGGCTTGGGCCCCGGATACTTATCTTTGGCTTCTTCTTCGGCTTGCTCGGCTCTATCCCCTTTATTCACCTGGAGACATCCAGGAAAGGCTTGTTGCTCTGGGAGGGGACCCTGACTCAAGGTGCTTTGTTACAGAAGTAGTAGAAGGGAAGACAATAGTGAAGACTGCCTACCTTTCTGTCCTGCTCCCCACTCCTTGGGAGCCATCTGCTGGCATACTTAGGCCTGGCCTACCGGAGTCAGAGCTTAGACTGGACACTGACTTTGTCTTTTGGGAAAGTTACTTAATGACTTTTGATCTTAGTGGCCCCAACTATAGAACTAAGCAATAGTCCCTACCTTACAATGTTGCCACGGGGCCTAATGAACACTTGAACATGAACATGCTCTGAAAACTATACATCTCTATGACAAACCAGAAAAACAATCATGGCAAGACCTTAGGCTAGTGACTCTTCCCCAGGATCCAGACTGCACATGCTTGAAGTCCAAGGAAAGTCGTGGGGAGTTGGAATCCATCTCTATAGGACAGCCTCACTGAAAGACCTTGGGCGAATCGTTTCCCTGCCCTAGATTGATGTGTTTTGCAGACCTGAAGGGTGGGTTTGCAGCACCACTTTACTTATCTCTAAAATCTTTTGGCTGTACATAGGGGAACGTGAGTTATCAAACTCCAGAAAGCCAGAATTAAGCTATTAATTCAAGGTAAAAAACAGCCAGTCGGGAGAAGCTTGGGGTGTGTATATTCTCAGGTAATGACCACAGTCTTCAGCTAAATTGGAGGGAGCTGAAGGTCAAAACTGCTTGATTACATAAATATTAGCTGGCTCCATTTAAGACCATGGCTGCTGATTACCTGTCATAAACTGTATGGAGTTCATTCTAGACTTTTCAAACCAAAGTGTTCTTACAGTGGTAGGGGAGAGGCAGATAGCCCAAAGTAATGGAATAAACTGGATATGTATTTTTGTATATTTCAGATTATATATGACTTTACATATATCAGGAAAATCTATATATATATATATATGGGATTTATATTTATGAAGTCATTTCAACCTAAAAACAAATGGGGAAATTCTGAAATTTGTTTTTTGAAAGTATCATATTTAAGAAAAAATCTAAAATATTAGGATTCTCTCTTTCTAAATTAACTATTTGCTTATCTTTAAAGACAAAATAGGAGACTCCTAAGAAATCTTGAGGTCCTGGAGAGTATGGTCATTCTGCATTGCACTGGGATAATGGGTCTAAGAATCGGGGTGACCTGGCTTCATTTCGAATTCCAGCACTAGCAGCCATATGGCCTTGTAGGTTCTGTTTTTCATTTGTTTCTCATTTAACTAACAATTGAGTGACATGTTAGATACTATGCTGTGTGCATGGGAATGCAGAGACAACACAGTTTTATCCCTCAAGGAGTTCACAGTTGCATAAAGAAAACAAGCACATAAACAGATCATTGTGCTGTGGAATGGTAAATATGTATACCAGGAGAGATCATTGTTTGGGGCAGGAAGATTCATGCTGAGCCTTAGTTTCTTTGCCTGGGAAATGGTGGTAGTGATGGCCATCTTCTAAGGCTGAATTAGGCACTAGATACAATGATACCTGGCACTTAGTAGATGCTTAGTAAATATTAGCACCTGCCCTTTTGGGATCCTGAAGAGCTGCCGTCATTTGTTCCATCCATGTCAGAAGGTATAGTTACATAGCAAAGATGTCTGTTAAAGAGCATACCTTACCAGTTAGAGGGATTTTTCAGGTCAATGTCTGAAGTCAAACTGTAATAGAAAGAAACTGTCCTCCTGTACTGAGAGCCTGTCTAAACCAACCCTCCTTATTGCTGAGTCTACATGGTGGTGCCGGGAGCTTACAGAAAGGCTTTGCCTTGATGTGCCCTCTGGAGACTGTTAGTGAGGGCAGCTGGCCCTGTAGTTCCAATCAGTGTCCCAACCCTGCCATGCTGGTCATTGCTCTTCCAGCAAGCTCATGCCTGAGCACCTCCATAAGCCAAGCCCTGTTCATGCAAAATCTGGTGTCTGGAATCAATTCTGGGGGGTGGGGGGGGTCTGGAGGATTATAGATCACCGATGTTCATTTTAGAACCATTGTTAGTGTTGTTGATCTTGAACAAGTCTAGTGAGTTACCTTAATATACACTTAAAACCTGACAATGAAGGAAATCTACTTGCTCCTGAGGATTAAACTGCAATGTGCCCAAGAATGAATTGGAATAAACAGATCAAAGAATCTTTAAGAGAAGAGGCCTCCTAGAACTGACCACCTGGAACTCAAGTAAAGGTATTAGCAGTGGAAGAAAGACTTTGTGACAGACAGGGGTTGGGAGCCATCAGAGTTGTGTACTAAGGCGAGGAGTTCCTCAGTCTGTCTCTGAAGCATACTTTTATTATATTTCAATAATCAATTATGGCTATTTTTCTTTAAAATTTTTGTGGTGCTGCATATCAAATCCGGGGCTTTGGGCATGTTAGGTAAGTGCCCCACAGCCGAGTTATACCCCTAGCTGCTATAGTTATTTTTAAAATGTTACAATCTAGAGAGCGTGATAGTTACTATGGTTGTAAAGACTTGTGAAATTAACATTTGAAACATTATTTGTTGTGCATTATTAGATTTGTGCTTATAAAAAGAATTTTTTAACATTTATTGAGTGCTTACAATGTACCAGTCTTACAAACCACCATGTCATTTTACGGTGTCTTTTTTAATTCTCGTAACATTTTCTCTAGGAGATGGCACAGACCTATTTCACAGACAAGACTACAGAGGCTCAAAGGTGAGATGGCAAGTAGAGCTAGACACAGAGAGGTGAGTTCAGACTCTGGAGACGGTCTTGAAGATTGAAGTCTATCTCCAGTTCTTTGGATGACAGGCCAGCGCTCTGAGGTCATCATTTAATGGACTGAGAAGGGATGAAAGTAAGAAGAAAGGGCAAAATTGAAGATATGCTTTAGGGAAAGGGTGAGGGAATTTCCTGTTATTCTTCCAAAAAGTGAGCAATTGGAAGGCTTCCTAGGGTGGTAGAAGCCTGGGTATGGGTGTCTACTTGGTTGGGAGCTTTGAGCAGAGAAAGACAGTGATAAGATGGAGCAGGGGATGAAAAGATGGAGGACTAGCTAGCCAATAGGGTGGATGGACAGATGGATGTTGACTTCAGTTCTCTTCTGTAATGTATGTTGAGCTGAGTTTATGAACTCTTCTTTTGGGGTTTGATCTATACTCAAACAACGGAGTTTGGGTCTGTTTCACAAAATAAAGCCTCTCTTCAGATCAGAGTGGCCAAATCCCATCCTACTTCCATTTTTAAAAATTTTGATATAAAGTTAACATATACTTGTGGGAAATCTTTAAAAAATGAGATGGGGGGCTGGAAATGGGTAAAACCAGTCCTAAAATGGCACTGCTAATAGCTAGTTTACATTCATTCCTTTATATATTTTTTAAACCTAGTTGTTATATATGTCTTAACACATAGTACATGTGCAATTTTGTCTTCTTTTTTCCCTTAAAATTACAGCATAAGCATTTCCACAATATTGCAATCTCTTCATAACATCCATTATATGAATGTATCATGATTCACTTAATCAGTTTCCCACTGCTAGGCATTTAGATTTTTCTCTATTTGTAAATAATAATTCTGTGGGCTTTTCTCCTTTTTGTATAAATCCTTATTCACACTTCAAATTATCCTTTAGTTTTCTACTATTGTGACTGCTGGCTCTAAACTACCAACACAAGAATATATTTTCAAACCCTGAAATTCATGGTAATATTTTATTAGGAAGCCCTACAGTGGGCCCCAAACTCCTTTGAGGTGTTATGGCGTATGGTGAAAAGAACGAGCAAGAGCTAAAATGCTGGTGCAGAGGGCCCTGAGATGACCGGTTGGTCACAGGGAAAGAAAGGCCATGAGGCTACCAGAAATTATTAAGTGACTTAACGATCATATTTGCATTGAGCAAAATGGGGAGGGATTGCAGCTAGATGTGCTGGGCAGGTGGTGAGGCAGGCAAGGCTTGTAAAAAAGTGAGCAGCACATTGTCGCAAAAAGGATGGGACAGCCAGATTCAGGCTGTGGTTGACCAATAACCTGGTTTATAGCTAATTCTGGGAAGGAATTTCCTCTGGAGTCATACAGGCCTCAGCAAAATGTTACCTCATGCCTTAGTGCCACAAATGCATGGCCTACCTCTCTGGGCTCAACTGTGGCTGCTGGCAGAGAGCAATGCCAACCCGATGCCACCTCTTTGCTGTCATGAAGACACATACAACAACATCAGCCAGATTCACTAATTAAACTGAAAACCAATTTAGGGAACCCAGTTCTATATAGCCTATACTGCTTGCTAGTTAGTACGAGCGTATTTGGACCTGGGGGAGGGCAGTGTGGCACTCCCTCATAGTCTTTGCCCTTTCTTTTTTGAATCCTCTCTGTTTCCTGGGGAATATTTGTCAGAATTATCAGGGTGAAGTCCAAGCTTCCCAGGATAGCCTACAGTTCTGTCTCAAGGCCTGCCACCTGTTTTATCTCTTGTCCCACTCCAAATGCTACCCCCAAGTCCAGCAAATCAAATTCTTTGCAATTCCTAAGTGCACTGGCCACCAGGAACCTGGACCCTAAGACAATGAGGCCCTAATACGAGTGACACAGCATGATTCTTTGTGTCACTGATGAAAGATTCCAGACAAGACATGAAGGCCCTCACATGGAGTACAGGTAAAGTTTATTGCAAAATGACAGATTTTTGGTGGGAGGGAGGGGAGGGGAGAGAGAGAGAGAGAGAGAGAGAGAGAGAGAGAGAGAGAGAGAGAGAGAATGACAGAGACAAGATGACAGCTGCACTGGATGAGGTCTCAGGTTATATTTATATAATTAATGGGCCTTTTAAGGAATATCCTCTTTCCTCTAAAGCTCTTTTACATTGAAAGTGGCCTGTGTTGGCCTATTACATCTCTCTTTTTTTTCCTGTATTTGGTACAGGGTCTTACTATGCAGCCTGGACACATAGTGATCCTCCTGTCTCAGTCTCCCTGGCACTGGGATTATAGGTATGTGCCACCATGTTTGGTCTCAGTGGCCAGCTCAGCTTGCCTGAGGGTGGGGCCAGTGTGGCAGTTGGTGATGGGGATCTAACCCTGGTCCCTGCACTTGTCTAAGCAGGAACTTAGTCTGCTGAGCTATCTCACTGGCCCTGCCTATTAAATGCTTATTTACTCCCTAAGGTGGATGTTTTCCCAGGAGTTCATTTTGAGATCTCGAGGTTTTTCCAACTCTACATCCATGCAGTAGACTCTGCAAGCCCCAGACCTTATCGGTATGCTCAGAGGATGTTAACATTTCTTAGGTGAAAGTCTGAAAGCATAAGCTTACATGGATTTTATCTATAGTTAGTGATTAAGAAAGAAAAGGAATACACCATCACTCCATCTTTCTTTTTCAAGTAGCAATCTGTCTTCAGGCTTACTAATTTCTAATTTTCTGCCTAACACATAACCTGCCTAAGACATGCGTCTTCACATATGCTCCCTCTGCCTGAAATGTGTAGGCTTTGTGTAAGCAATGCCTACCTTTCCCTTAAAATTCTACTCAAAGGTTTTGGCCTAAGTCTTTATTCACACCAGATTATTTCTTTAGTCTAGGTTTCCCCAGGCAGCCTGGCCTGACCCCAAGTCCAGCTTAGCCCCTTCTCTGACAGGGCACACAGTGCCCTTGTCCATCATGACGCTTTCTACCTCATGCTGCAGCTGCAGCTGCAGCTGAGCTTCTCTGGAGCACCACACCAGGAGTTTGTTTGCTTCCTATGTCCAAGAGACCCTTTACTCACATGCATTTCTTATACTAGTTATAATGAACATATTTTGTGAATATTGTTGTGTGATACAATTCTCTAAGCAAATCTCATGCAGCACTTGAATACCACCAAATGAAGAAAGAAATTTAGAATAGCCAGGGACCTTGCTCAAGGTGATATATATATATATATAGAACCCAGTCCCTGTGCTTGCCTAAGCAGGCACTTAGTCCACTGAGCTATCACCTCAGCCCTAGGCTAAGATAATAATTGGTTAATTGAGACTTAAACCCAACTTGAGCCAAGTTCATAATCATAAAATAATGATTAAAGGAAAAGGAGTCCTATCTGGGATGCCTCCTCAGGTCACTTACAATTTTTTTCTGAAAACAGCTTGATCATTAACTTCTGGACCATCAGCTTCTTGGGGGGAAGCAGTGTTCCTATTGCCTTTTACATTCCAGTGTACAGAGCCTGGGCTCGGGAAATGCTTGGGAAGGGGTGAATGAGTAGGGTTTTTTGTTTTTGTTTTTGTTCTTTTGACAATTACAGGCATGTTCCTCCTTTCAATATACTTTACAAACCTTGAGGTGTGGCAGACAATGCAGTCTGGAGTGACTTACAATGTGGGGGAGAGGATCAAAGCTCATTGGCCAGAGCTTCAGTCTGCTCCAGTTGGTAAGGTCACAGCTAGACACTTGAGACCAGCAGTGGTTTGAGAGATGGGCACTGGTACTTCGGGAGGATAGGGGCAATTTCCTGATAAAAGGTTAAACAGTTTAGTTCTGATGAAAGCAGTGATTAGTCTGGTTGTTTCATCAGAATTCAGCTCTCACCATCATGGTAAATAATGGACTAATTAAGCATCTGGCTTACTCGATTTCCCATGGTTAAGGCCAATTTCTGAAATGCAATATGCTATTCGGTGGACCAGCATGAATTCATTCTGGGCTCCTGAGCCTCCCAACAGCAACAACCAAAAATAACTCTTGGAAAAGTTCCACACATGTTGAACCTAAAACATCTTGAAATGCAATCTGTACTGTTACGGCCTACCCAGCTGAGTCCCTCATGGCCTAGCAGGCTGTATGCAGATCCCAGCCTGCTCAGACTGTGGCATACAAGGGGAGGAGAATGTGACCAGAGGGATGAAAATGGATGAGGTAGGTTAATAGGAAGAATTGACCCGGAGGTAAACTGGAGGGGTTAAAAAACAGACAAGGGATTATTCCAGAGTTGTCAGGCTGCCACAGACATTCTTTCTCAGCTCATCATGCCCTGGACAATATGGTGACCACAGTGGAGGGAAAAGGGGAAGAAACATGGCCCAGTGTAGAAGCCAGGGAGAATGGGACAGTGTAAGAAGCAGGGACGAGAAGAACCTCAGAATCTGCGGGTTTCTAACAGGATTCCATGCAGTTGGATTGTAATACTCCAGGTTTGACACAGGAGAGTTCTTTGGGACAGGAGATCAACAGGAGTGAAAAATGAAAGAAAGGAGAGGAGCCCAGGCACATGCAGGACAGTGAGAGGGAACTGTGGAAGTTTGAATGTTAAGAATGCAGTGGATTTTTCTAGAATGTTTCAGTGCTATCTTGTTTGAAGATGATGGGTGGAATGACACACTAAACAACTTCCCCCAATCTTCACCAAGTGCCTACTCAGGGTTGGACTCTGTCAGAGGTGAGAGAAACAAAATGGAAAAGACACAGCTTCTATCTCTGAGATGCTCACAACTAACTGCTCAAGAGGTCTTCACTGAACTAGCAGTTCAGAGCAGTGGGGTGAAGGCAGATCCTCTGCTGCAGAGGCTGGCAGTACAGCTGAGAGAATGGAGCCCCTGACCAAAGAAGATAGTGTTAAGGTTCTAAGCCCATGGAGCACTCTCTTTGAAGGTCTGTGGACCATACCACTAGATCCGGGATGGTGAGCCTGTTAGAGCTTTCAGTGTTATGTACAGCCCACTGTGGTACACGTGCATAGGTTAGCCCCTGCTGCATGAGATGAAAGAAGAGCAGTGGAGTCTACTAATATTAGCAGAAGAACAAAGAAATGAAGACTCATTCTGGGACAGACTATTGGGAAATCTTGGAGAGGATGTGCATGGAGATGGTTTCTAAAGAATGATGATGAGAGGGAATCTCCAGCCTTTAAATACTTCCTTTTATACTTCAAATTCTTATCCATTCTTCAGAAGCCTATATACATACTCATGTCAGGTTTTTTTTTTTTTTTTTGGGGGGTGTGTGTGTGTGTGTGTGTGTGTG
>NW_004524683.1:5363463-5376890 GCF_000260255.1 Octodon degus | reverse complement strand
AGTTGGTAAGAAGTATACAGAGTTCTTTAGGATGAAAAGATGCTGGAGAAATTGAAGGATCCACCATCTTGATAGAGATTTTACCCTGAAGTGAAAGAGCTACTACTGTCTAATGTGCTTTCTTTCAAAGAGTTAAAGTTATAATGTAGAGAGTTAAAAACACCATGTCTTTTATCACAAGTGGTAGAAGTTGCCCTTTCGAAAACTGATTATCTTCCTTAAAATTCCTTAAAGTTTCATAAGCCATCTCAAAGTGTTATAGGAGAGCTTGTAAAATTTTGTGACTTAAATCACTCTGTTTTCAGAGTTTTGTGTATAATATTGGATTTATTTCAAGTCCTTACTTCCACATAGGACCTTTTTCTCTTGGTGACTATTTACCGGGCTATGTTCAAATACCTGAGCAGACAAAGCTGCTGTGATCTGTGGTGCCACGAGGATGCATTAGACTGCACCTCAAGAATCAGCTGCAGCTAGTTGCACTCCAAATATTTCAAAAGGCCTTTCCCCTTCACCCTACAACAGGGCAATAATGCCCCTTGCTTTCTAGAAAATGTTTTACATTGCGCATATTGGTTCCTGCTCTACAACTAGTGAGACAGGTAAGTTAGGTATTATATGTCCCTTTAAGCAGAAGGTCACATTGAAACTTAAGAAACTGTGTACTTGTTAATTTTAATTGTCAACTTGATAGCATTAAGAGATTCCTGGAGAGGTGACTGAATTTTGAGGGTGGTGACCTTATTGTTAAGGCTTGTGTCTGGATGCTCTCCCACAGCCTCCCAAAGGCGAGGCATTTTAGAGGTGGCTGAATCTAAGGTGTGCAATGCTGGAATAAGGGTGTGTAATCACTAAGTTAATCCACCAATTGATTCAGCATGGTTTTGAGTGTGGATAATAGAAAGGCTTTCTATGAGCATGGGTGGCATCACCCAAAGGCCGAGTAGCCTAGATGGATGCACGGGGACAGAAAGAGGGCAGGCCTGCTGCTGCTTCTTTGCTGCCTTGCTGATTTCTTGCCTTGTGCCTGCAATGAACTGTTTCTCCTCTTAGATGCCCCTTTTCCATGCCACCCAGCCTTGGTGCCAGCCAACTATGAGCTAAAATCTCTACAAAGTGTGAGCTGAAATAAAAGTTAATTGGGCTGACTATGTATCTCAGATGCTTATCAATGAGTTAGCCCACTGATGAGTTCAAAGCTAAGTGGACTAATAAGAAAGAAAGGGCACCTAGTTGGAAGCAGTAGGTCATGGGGGTGTGACCTTGGGGGCTACCTCTGGTTCCTGGCCACTTTCCCTCCAGCCTCTTTCCTGCGCTCTGCTTCCTGGGTGCCATGAGTCAAGTAGCTTCTTCCAGCCCTGTCCTTCCTCCATGACATTTCTGCCTTGGAACTCACCAACTATGGACCGACACCTCTGAAACCGTGAACCAAAATAAACTCCTCTTTAAAATTCTAGGTGCTGGGTATTCTGTCCCAGCAACAAGAAGGCTGACTCATATAGAAACTAACATTATTTGCATTGTACTAAACACCTTTTGAGGCACTTGATTGGTCTTCCTTCCTTGGCAGCAGCCAGGACTTTTGTGCCTTGTGGAAATCCTTTCCATCAGTGGCTTACGTACTATATTGTAAAAACAACTCTAATGACTCAGACTGAGGGATTGGGGTCCTTTAGAGATGATCCTTCAAGTCCTACAGTGTATTGCAGGAAATCAGAGAAGGGAAAAGACTTGCCTAAGAGCACAGGTGAGCGATTCAGCCACCCTGGCAGAGGAATTGATGTTCCCAGCCTCTCTTGCCGCCATACACAGAAAAGCACCCATACTCATAGATGGGGATCTGGAACAAGAGTTGCACTTCTGGATCTTGAAACCCCAGTGAGAGTCTATACATGTCCCTAGAAATGTGGTTTTCAAAGGAAGAAGCACAGTTTTTCTAGAGGGTGATTAACAAGTTGCCATCATGGACAGAGTAATATCCCACCTCAAATGTCTTAGCTGCAGCCTCCTGTTCTAGTTCACCTCTGAGTGTGTGTGTGGACTGAGAAGCTACCTTCTCAGCTTTTCCTCATTCCTTCCTTGCGGTGGGCTTGTCCTTTTTCCACAGCAAGGTTTCACTACAGCCCATGGAGGGAGCACTTTGCAGGAGTACACAGGTAGCCCTAGTCTCTAAAAGGCACAGCCGTCTTGGGGCCTGCTAGTCAGGGAGGCTGTGAAACCCCTGCTCACGCTAAGCACAGACCTCCCAGGCTACTTCCTTCTGCTTTTACTGGCGAAAGTGTGGCTGGCTTTGTGTTGTGTGAAAATCCTTAATATACTTACATATAACTGAATATTTGTCTTTGTGTCTGTTTTTTATTTATCATGTTTATGTTTTTATGCCTATGTATTTCCTGTTTTATTGTATACAACAATACATGAACATTGTCATGTTGTGTAAGTGTGTGTGCACATAACCTGTGTACATTGTGAGTTGCTGTGAATGAGTATTTCTTTGTGTGTTGTTCGACCATGTCACTGACTGCTCTGTTTGTCAGATATATGTGTTGTAATTTATTTATTTATTTGACAGAAAGAGAGCAGCTTATCTTAAGGACTACAGTAGACAAGAGAAGAGGGAAATACACCTCCCGTTCACCCCTGTGTTGCTCTATTTTAAAAGCTGCTCTGTGTTGTTATGGCAGCTAATTTTCCTTAAATGATTTAGGGAAATGGATCTGTCTAAAAGAGCTGCAGTCAAGTTGTTATAGCAACATGGCAGCAGCTGAGGTGGTCTTGTCTGCTCCAGGAAAAGGAGAAATCACCTTGGAGTACAGAAACCTCTCTAAAAGCAATCACTGGGGTTCTGAGGGGGCTGTGGGGCGAAGAGAAGTCGCGCCCCTCCCCCAGTCAGACCTTTGGGTTCTTGGCAACAGCCTCGGCTACTCTGAGAGCTGGTCTCCTTGTCCTTCTCCCCACTATCACTCTAAGAACCTGCCTGGTACCTCCTCCCTATTCTCCCTCCTCCTTTGACCCAGTCATACTGTAGCCCTAGCAACATTCTGAAATGGGCATTCTTTATTCATCTGCTCACTCATCATCCAGCATGGTATTCAGTGCAGTGCCATGTTCCGTGCTGGGTCCGAAGGGCACAGAGGGGAATACAACATCTTCTAGAACTGCATGCTAGCCATGTCAGCCTTTATCCCACAAGTCAAGGAGTTGCTGAAAGGTTTTAAAGCAGGGGTGGGAGACCCAGTAGGAAATAACTTTAGAATGATCTTAGCATTTCTAGACTGAGAAATGGCTGGAAATACTATACATTGATTCTTTTTTTTCCCACAGAACTGGGAATCAAACTCAGGACCTTGTACTTGCCAGACTGGTGATGCTGAACTACCTTCCCAATCCCTATTCATTGATCTTGTTCCCAGTATGTTTGAGGGTTCTCTTTTGACTCCTGTGAGTACTGAGCTTATGCTGGGATATTTCCAACAAGTGGTGCTTGTTCTACTTTGATTTTTTTGTTTTATCATCCTGATATCAATTCAATTAAACATTAATTGAAGAGGGTCAAAAACTTTGATTTTAATTCTTCAGTCCAGTGTGAAAACTCATTCATAACCTTCCTCAGCCTACCATCCCTGCCCTTTCCCTGTTTCCTGTTATAAATCCTGAACACGGGTCCAGTGGCCGAGGTCTCCCACCTCCACTCCATTCTTTAGCCTCCCCTGGACTGCCTGCTCCCATTCTCTATGTCATCTCTTCCAAATCATAGCCACCTGACAAAATAATAATTGCTTCTAAAGGCCCAGTCCAAAGGCCAACTCTTCAAAAATGCTTCTTTGGTTATCTCCCCATGATAAGCCCCACGTGTATTAGTTTTCCCCAGGCCTATGCTTTTGAGGCGCTACATTTTCTTTTTGTAGCATAGCTTCCTGACTGCCATGGATTAGCATTTCACAAGAACTTGGTCTTTCCATGGGCTTGTAATCTCCTCCTACCCTAGATTCTAGAATATTAATTTCTATAGCCCCAGAGGGTCTTCCTCATGGAGATACTGAGAAGTATGGGCTGTATTTTAAAGCAAAACTTGCCTTAGTGTTTCACTTCACTAAGCAGGCCTCCAGGTCTACCTCACAGGTACAAAGTCAGGTGCTGTTAGGGCTTCACTTTTTAAGGTCACAACTGAGTATAGGTATGAGAGGGGGTGCCTTGCTTGTGGCCTTAGGAAAGTGACTATGGTTGGTGGCTGATTGTGTGATGTGAAATCACTGTCGTACTCTGTGGTATATGTGCTAGCAGAAAGGGAAACTGCCACAGGTAGGCACTTATTTCTAACTTGAAAGGAGATGTCATTTTTAGTTGTAAGTACTGAAGTACTCTGAGACCTAAAATCAGAGTTGGAAGGAGAGACCTCAGTGAGGGGCAGAACTGGAACTGGCTCTCTGGGTCTACCACCACCATTGTGGATATCAAAATGTCTAGGCTCAGCTGCTGGGCAAGGAGCAATTGGTCAGTGGGGAGCAGCTGTGAACTGGGAAGACAAGGGACCTGGGGCCTGGGAACATGAGTGGTGATGAACGCAGGAGTCTAAGTGGAACAAGTTGGTGACAGCCATCAGAAACCTGTGTCCTAGAAGGAAAGAAAGAAAGAAGAAAGAAAGAAAGAAAGAAAGAAAGAAAGAAAGAAAGAAAGAAAGAAAGAAAGAAAGCTAATGGTTATAAGACAATAGATAAATCATTTAAGCTCAGTGCTCTTAGTTTTACAATACAAGTAGATATAAAACAACATATTACTATCATGAAGTATATGAAGTCACTGAAATAAAGTATATTACTTTAAACTGAAAAAAAAAAAAAGAAAAGAAAAGAAACCTGTGTTCTGGAAACAGGAATGAGTGATGTCACCTTAGATTCCCTGGAAGTTTTGGTCAGTGTCAGGAGGTGCCAATGAACATAGGAGAGGCTTTGTGCCACCAGACCAAATCTTTAATTAAACGAAGGCACAGTGGTCGTGGCAGTGGAGTTAGGGCATACTCCAAAGGGCAGGTGAGGTAGAAGAGGGGTCATGCTTCAGAGTTTCCTCTTCCTCAGGAAAGTCTGACACAAAGGCAGAGGCTTTAGGTTGGCTTTACCAGTTGCTCAGTTTTTTATGCTTGGAGTCAAATCTCAGTTGGGCACCAAGGATCCTGAGAAAAATAGCCAGAATCTGCCCCCAGAGGCAATAATAGATTACAACTGGTAATCAAGAGGTGCATTGCCCAGAGGAAGCTATTATAAATGTAGGTCCTGAAACACTTTAACAACTTAGCTTATGTGGATCTCTGGGTTAAGCACTTCTTTTTCAAGATCATCATTTAATGTGCATGTTCCCAAGAGGTATTGAGGAGTCAGTGAGCACAGGGCTAGGCAAGCAGCCTTTGAAGTGAATACCATCACTATCATGAAGAGAACAGGCTCTCACTGCCCGCTGAGAGAAGGGGTATTCCACAGAGGCATTCCTCCAGGGGACTCCTAGGGTAGGCTGGGCATTTCACTTCTGTGCAACTTTAAACCAAGCACATCAGCGATGGATGCCTCACCCATCCCTATGCATTCTGTGCCTCTTCAGGAGATTTCCCTCTCAGGAAGGAAACCACAGCCACTCTAAAGCCCACACCACAACCATAGGTATCAGCCAAACAAATCCCTTCCTCTTCCTTCAGCCAGTCACCAAGTCTCTCATGTTTTGCTCCTTAACACCACGAGACCAAAGGATTCCTTCTGAGACTCAAATTGGATTCTGTTACTTTCCTGCTTAAATCCTTCAGTGTCTCCCCGTTCCCACGAAAATAAAATCCTCCTTCTTCCCTGTGCTGGAGCTCTCACTTTGTTTTACTGTTCGCTCCCAGTGTTCACCACACAGAATAACTTGTGGTTTCCCGACTTGCCTCCTGCTCAGGGCAGATGCACGCATACTTCTCTGCCTGGAATGTTCTCTGTGCCCCAAGCGTTCCTCACATATCAGCTTAGGGGATGTCCCTGTGCTGGGCTCCCACATGCTGTGCCTCCTTTCATGGATGTACCCCGAGCAACCATCTGGAAAGGTTGTCTCCACCAGGCAGTGGGGGCGCGCCGGCACCCCTGCACAAGGCCTGAAGGAGCTGAGAGAGGAGTGACACTCAGCTCTCACAGGGGCTTGCTCAATCTGTTGTCTTGTGGGCAGAAGGCCGCCAGATCAGGCATGAGGTTGTGAGCATGTAGGAATAAGTACAGAAGACCTCCTGGCAGTTCAGATAGCCCAGGCCTGAGGGCTGATGGTTATATATGTGACAAAGCGAAGGCATAAGTAAGGACCAAAGTGTATAATAGATGTTGTGAAATAGGAAGAAGTGGTTCCCAGAAAGGGGGGATGGGTGTGGGGTGGGGTGTGGAGTGAAAAAAAAGATAAAATGGAAACAAATTTTGTAAATAGGAGGAAAAGAGGGGTTGAAGGGAGAGGAGGGGATTGGGGGGAACAAAGCACAATCAACATACGTCATATAGAAGTACTAATTCCCTATGATGAATACGACCATTATGTGTATGTAAATTGTCCCAGTTAGTAAAACTTAATAAAACATAATAAAAAACAAAAGCAAAATATATGTGACACTGAAGACCAGGAGAAGGAACACATTTAAGGCTATTGAGACTGCTATCTGGGGCACTGCAGTGCTTGCAGCTGGGCACAACAAGGCCAGAAGGCAGATGTGAATCTGAAAGAGATCCACATAATGTTTCCTGAGGGTCTGCCATGGAAGAGTACTGTACTAGGTACCTTTACATCACTTTGAACTACAAAGAATGCATAATCTGTCATCCAAACCAGGATAATTTTAACAATGAAAAGGGACTCCATTAAAAATTATCCCTGGATAACAAGTATGAACTAAGACTTATGACCACTCTACTCTTCGGGGGAGTGGGGGTACTAGGAATTGAACTCAAACCTTGCCCTGGCCAGGCAGGCACTTGTGCCACTGAGCCATACCCCAGCCTACTTGGTGTTTTTTTTAAATAACCCATGAAATGTTTTGTAAATTCATATTACCAATGTATTTACTCATATATTGCAAGGGGCACTGTTTGTTTTTTCCACTAGTTGAGACAGTGCCTGGTATATACAAAAATGAAATGAAGGAAATAATGGAATACAGGATTGGACAAAGAACAAGCCTCAAATATGATCCCAAGCAAAATGGACACTTTGCAGATGGCTGAGGTCTGCAGCAGAGGATCCAGCTGAGCTGCGCCCATGCTACAGAGCCATACAACCTGTGAGATAACAAACATGTGCTGTGCTAAATCCCTCCACCAAAAAAAGTTTTGCGTGAGGATGGAGGGAGAAGGGAAGGGATTGAGAGCTGGGATCCCATGTCAGGTAAGCTTGCCTTCTATATTAGTCCCCTATGTCCTTGCTTGATGTATAAAGTGATGGACTTGAGGGAAAAATTGTGTATACACCTATCTGAGTATCCAGTGTGTACTTACGAATATCCAGGCAGTTCATGCTATCAATTTATGTAGTAAGTAATTTCCTAAAGTCTCTACACCTCAGTTCTGCCTGGTCTATGTTTTGTAACACAGACAAATATCCAGTTGTTTGTGAGCAAATCTGTAACTACTCATTGCTGATGGCAGTGGTGGGCTCAGATCTCATGATCAGCAATCCTTAATCCCTTTCCTTTCCTCACCCTGTTCTCTCATTGAGGACTCAGCTGAGACACCACTCTGTCCCATAGCTTTTATTCTATCACCCATTCCTCCTGGCCTAGTATCTGTTCTTTCACCATGCCTTATCATCCTGGATAAAAGGATTCACCATGTTCAATCCAATGAATAGTTATCAAATACCTATTGTCAGTCAGATAAAAAATAGAGAGAGATGGTTTTCTTGAGTAGGAGGAAGGACTTTAAGTCCCTACAGAATATGATGAAAAAACATTTGACTCATCCACATGGCCGACACTGACAAAGGTTCTACAATCTGAGGTACAGGATCTCAGGATAAATCCTGAGGGGATTTCACTGACCTTCTCAGACCCAAAAGCTACAACTCTTGTTGCATAGGTCCTGCTTTACCTTGGTTTTAACCATCCAGCAGAAAAGTATAAAAATGAAGTGTAAGAAGTAAAGCCATGGTGTTAGGTTGAGCTGTAGGGGACTCAGGTCAACAATTTCTGACATTGCCAGTTAAGCGGAAGACCTAATACTATTATGAGCTACTGGACTCTTTTAGAATATTTTGCTGAGTTTATACACCTATAATATTCAAATAATGGAACTTAACAAAAAAAGGGGATAGAGATGAATGTCCATTTTGTATCTGTGTATTCACAGTGGTTAGGATAGATATATTGTTACATTCTTTTAATGAATAGAGGGATTTGTTCTAATGATGTTTGTAAATAGGATATCATGTCCACATCTTGTACAGCAATTAACCACTAGGAACAATGTATGCATTGTGTTAATTATTGAAACTGTCCTACCAATTTGGTTTGAAACTTTCTCATTGCTATTTGTTTCTCAATAAAATTATGGTAAAAAAGGAGGAAGGAGCAGGAAAGAGCACTGTAACTCTATCAAAGAAACTGCAGAAAGCACAGAAGCCAGGCATAGAGAGCTCAGCAGAATGCACACACTCACTCAGGAAACCATCCCAGCTTCCCTCTGCAAAGAGCCAATCATGATGGCATGGAGAATTCAGGCAACAAAGGGATTTGGTGAGCACTTCTAGCACCATTCTTGCTTAGAAAGGATAAGCTAGAGAATGAAGCCCCTGTATTAAGCCTATGCTCATGCAATTCCCGATACAGAAAGTCAGCCAAGAGAGAGCCCAGGAAAGAAAAATTTCCATCCACAATCAAAGAAACAGCTGACTCGTGACCAAGATAACTATGGCATGTTACACAAAAAATATGGACTTGCATTCTTATTAGTAATTGCTCTGATATATGTGTTTGCTTTTAAGTACACATTTTTTTCTGATCTATATATGAATCTCTTTAATTAAGATATTTTTAGCAGCATATTCAACAAAAGTAAGTACAACAGGTTACACTGGTCCACCCTGAAGTGCCTCAACTCTGAGAACTTTATTGTCTTAGTCATCACAATCTATCACCTAAAAGAAGTTAAAGCATGAGAAAATTACAATCACCACAAAAGGACAGGATGCAGATATAATTTCAGTAGAATATCTTCTATACTATGGAGCCTACTCTGTGCACCATTTATGACAGAATACCATTCAGCTTGAAGTTGAACACCTTCAGTATACCAAAGCGCATAGTCCGTACACCTATTTTATTCTCAGGTAGCTGATTGCTAAACTGTTTTATTTCCCTGTAGAACCTACCTCTTTCCTACCTGAGAGAAAGGTCTGTCCTGTCCTCTCTCTGACAGCCCTTCCAAAAGAAAATGATTGTGGTCTTCTTCCCTTCTCTAAGCTATGAAACCCCACTATCTCCTCTTATTTCCTATAGACAAGAACTTGGTCTTTGTGAGCAAGCATGAGTACATGCCCATTGTTCTGATGCCTATTTCCCTCTTTTTTCTGGAATAGCAGGCTCTCTTCTGTTGGAACAGGTACTGCCTCACACCCAGCTCCACCATATATGTCCCATGGTGCTCTCATGTCTTTTTAGATCCTTGCCTCTTGGACCAGAGCTACCTTGCCCAAGGGTGGACTCATTCTCCAAGCTAGGAAAGTCCCAGTCCTTTTGTTCTTGAAACTTGAAAGTGAAAGTAAGTCGCTGTGGCAGTAACAGCTGGAGCCACTGGGTGACACTTGGCAGTCACATTTCCCTCATGTGGAGGAAGCCAGAGTATAGACTTCAGCTGTACAAAATACCCCTGGTGTTCTAATAATGTTTCTATCTTGCTTATATTAGCTCGAGTTGTATTTCTTTATTTTGTAACCAGGGAGCAAGTTCTGACAAATACGAACATATTTTGATATATTTCTTTAATCACGTGAGACCACTGTAATACTTAATACTTATAAGGGGTAGAGAGAAACAAGGGATTAGGAAAAGCTACTGGCATCTGAGGATTTGGAGAAGTGCAGACCTAGACCCTTTCTGGGTTTGCCTATGCATTCCTAGTTTTCATATCCAAGTGAACTTTTCCAGTCTAACACTTCCTCTTTCCAGATGAAGCACCAACACTCGCAGCGGCTGAGAGGATTCATTTACTCACTGGGTCATTGTACATCTTGACGATGAGCTGTTTCACCCCATGCAGAGTAGGGTGGGCCCACGGAGAGGGATCCAGCCAGTGACGATTCAGGTCGAACCCCATCAGAGAACACCTAGATAATACCCAAAGTAAGAGGGGTTAAAAATAGGAGGACGGGACAATATTTTCACGTGCCAAAATACATGTAAGTGTGTATCAGCAATTATATCATTCATCTACTATTTTCAAAGATATTTTGAAACACTTTACATGTGTTAATTAACTTAGTTCTAGCAACTGTCTTGAGAAGACATTACTGTAAGGCCCATACTACAGAAGAAGAAACTGAGAGAGTTTCAAAAATATTTCTGGGAAACAGTCTTACTTCAGCACTCATGTTCATATGAGCATCACCTACACAGTGCAGTAGAAAGAAATGTTCTGTGCTTTAGTTATGTTTCTCATTGCTGAGACAAACTAACTGACATTCAACGCTAAAGGGAGAAAGGCTTATTAGCTCACAGTTTGTAGAGGTTTCAGTCATTCATCAGCTTGCTCCAAGACTGGGTGGTAAATGGAACAGGGGCAATAATTCATTGTGGCAGAATCCAGCAAAAGCAACAAGGGAGACAGCAGGGCCATGTCTCTTTCTGCCCCTTATATTGTGTGTAGACTACCTGCCCAAGGGCAGGTGTAGCACTTACCCTTTTAATCCCATAACTAGACCATGAATCAATCATAAACTCTAGAGTCAGTCTCCTCTAAAAGCCTGTCCCCCATGACCACTTGAGGCTTTAGGGGACAGCCACACACAAACACTAACACTGCAAAAACCATCGGTGTCCTCATGGCTTCTGTTTGCCTCATACCTACAGCCAATCCATTGTCTCTATGTTCAAAATATCCTGGCATCTTTTTAATCATTTCCAATGAAATCACCATGAATTTTGACAAAGGTCTAGAGTTCTGTGGAAATTTTTTACTTGGCATTCTTGTTTTCATCTTTGCATATTTTCACCCCTTCCCTATCCTTCCCTATCATTCCATCTTCTACACAATAATCAGACTGAATGTCTTAGAAACATAAACCAGACTATCCCTCTTTTACTCAAATGGTTCCCTGCTGTATGCAGCATAAAAGCCCAAATTCTTACAATGGGCTATCATCCCTGTGACCTGCCATTTAACTTCTCTGACCTCAGCTTCTACCATTCTTCCCTTTATTTCTTCTGTATCAGACTTTCTCTCCACTGTATCCTCTACACACCAGGTACTCTCTGCTTTGGGGACTTTGCTGAATGTCCCCAACTGAATGTCAATGTTGGCTTTTCAATCATTTTAAGCAAAAACAGAGATAGCCATGCATGTAGGATGTAACCTTAGCATCACAATCAAGAGGACACTATCAACAAGGCACTTACTAACATCACTTTGTCCCAAAAACTAAGTGTTTCACCACAGACATGATCATCTTTAGCCTGGTCAGTGTCATTTAGGAAGCATGTGATGAAATAGGCTTCAAGCCTAGAAATGTCCACCTTTAATGCGCATGCTATCCTAAGAGTTTGCCTTAAATCTCAGAAAAGAATTTTTTAAAAATATTTACTTGGTACAGGGTCTCACTACTCAGCTCGGACTTGTAGTAATCTTCCTGTTTTCAGCCTCCCCAGTGTTGGGATTACAGGTGTGTACCACTCCTCCTAGACTTGGTGGCTAGCTCAGTGTACCTGGGGCTGGGGCTGGGGCTGCATGCGGCTCCAGGGATCCAATCCCGGTCCCTGAGCTTGCCTAAGCAAGTGCTTAGTCGGCTGAACTATCTCATTGGCCCTTCAGAAAAGACTATTGATTTGAGCATTTGAGAAATGATGGAACTGTAGAGACACTGGGGAAGGATGATTCCATTTTTTGTTTTATTCAGAATAGTTATATTATGTTAGGCAGAATTATGAACTTGCTACTGTCTTCATTTGAAGATTAAGTACCGTTTAAGCATATGTGTTTGCATATCAAATTGACAAAAATAGAATGTGACAGTTAAATGCAGTTGTCAACTAGAATGGGAGTTGCCAAGGGGTTGGTAGAGCACACTTCTGGATAACTCTTGGTGGCTTTAGGGGTCATGCCTTTAGAGAGCACATAGCTTGCTGGTAGTGTTTTCCTACTCTGCCTCTTGGTCACTATAAAGTGAGCAGCAATCTTCTATCAAACCTTGTGTCATGATGTATATTATTTGGAATCATGAACTGAACCCTCTGAAATCATAAGCAAAATTAAACCCTTCCTTCCCTAATTTGTGTATATTGGGTATCTGGTCTGAGCAATGAGAAACTTACAGAAGAAGGATAACCCAGGAGCTAAATGCAGCAGTTCATTACAGTTTTTCTGAGAACTATTATATGCCAACTGCATGATAATTTTGTTGGGATAGAGTAGTTGGTAACAGATTTTCCTTCTTTAGGAGATATATGGTCTTATAGGAAAAAGATATATTTACAGATTTATATGCATTTATAATTCAGGTAATATTGTAAAGCCTAAATAAGTTAATGAACTTAATTTAGGAACATGTTCTGGTGCATAATAATTTTTCAAAAATTTTGTGTTGTGATTATATTTTATGTTATATCCTTCATGCATGATATAGATTACTAGTTTACAGTCTGCAGGAGGCTGGCATGTACAGTAGTGGTTCAGAATGATCTCCAGAATTTTAGTATAGGTGTTGCTGAAGCAAGTGGGACTGGAGAGATGGCTCAGTAGAATAAGCGCTTCCCTGGAAAGCGCAAGGGCCTGAGTTCAATCCCCGTTTCCGAAAAAAAAAAAAAAAAATGTAAACTAAAGCAAGCACAAGAATGATCCCATTTTTCATTGCAGTCTGAAATTAGGCAGATCTGAGTTCAAAGCAGTACTCTGTTCTCTCCAAGTCTGTAGTCAGTGTTTGTCTATGTTCTTTGGAGAATCATCAGCATCTCTCTCTATTATTACATGGAGTGATAGAATGGAGTAGGTTTGACTTCTATGCACAGTTGACAAAAACATGGTCAACCCTTGTCTCCTATCATGGAATCCAGATGAGCCAGTTCTTCCCTCTTTGTGACCTGAAAGCAAGGAAGCAGCAAGGAACCCCGGCTCAGGTGACAGCCACACCTGGTGATGCTGGAAGCAGGGAGTGTTGTTCAGAAATATTACTGGGAAACAGAGGCAGATTATTTTTTATTTTTATTTTTATTTTTGGTGGCACCA
>NW_004524683.1:5360415-5363324 GCF_000260255.1 Octodon degus | reverse complement strand
TTCTTGCCTGATATGTTTTAAATGTGTTTCCTGCAAATGTTTATATGTTGTAAACTAAATCCTCACATTTTTATGTTAATCATATTGGGAAGTGAATAGAATTAGATGAGGTCACAAGTTTAGGCCACCACAGTAGCATTAGTGGTTTTACTACAAGAGAAGGAGAGATCCAAGCCAGCATGCTTAACCTGCTTCCATGTGCTACCCTCTCATGTGTTATGATGCAACAGCCAGACCCTTAACAGGTGCTGAGCAGCTTCCAGGTGTTTTTAGACTTCTCAGCCTCTCAAACTGTGAGCCAGATAAACTTTGATTCTTTGTAAGTCATCCAATTTCTAGTATGTTATAATAGTAACAGATAATGGATAAGGACACTACCCTTCAGGGTTACTCTGTTAATTGTTTTCTTTTCAAGTCTGACCTCCAGCTTCTGTTTGATTCTGTAAGCCCTTTCTTTTCTGATTAAGTGGCTGGGGGATAGTCCTTATTACTTTAGCTGAAGGTGTCTCTAAATGTGTGGCCTTATGGGATAATTTGTAGAAGATTCTAAGAGAGTCCTACGCTATCCAATTCCTAGTAGCTTTGTACCAGTCAGAGTAAATCATTGATCATTGTGCTATGTCCACAGAAGTTTTCCAGCCCCTACTGAGCATCTAAACTTTTGGAAAAGAGCATCGTCCATGATTACAAACTTAATTATAAACAGCTGTATCCTTAGAAGTACTTAATTATGTGTGTCTTTCTGCTCTCAGAAATAGCCTGGCTAGGTTATCAGCTTTTGCTCTGATACATTTATGACCTGCTGCTTAATACCTATCCAGGTAGCTCATCTCATTGTTGGGAAGGTCCTTTAGGAAATTCGTTCTTTTCTTTAGTTGAGAGATTTTTATCCCAATAACTTTTCTCACTAGTTTCACCCTTGCTCCATGGAACTGCACACAACAGTGAGGCTATATTGCAGAGATCAGAAATTTTGACACTTATAATTAGGTTTAAGTTTTGGCTGGACTCCTTACCAGCTATCTGACCTTTTAAAAATTTCATTTTGAGTACCCCATGTGTTTCTGTTTTATCATATGCATAATGAGGATAACAACCCTGACCTTGTAGGTTATATATATATGAACTAATATATGTAAATGGCCCAGGAGAATTCTCAGAACAGAATGAACTTGAATAAATGATAGTTAATGATGACAGTAGTCATGGTGATAATTGTAGCACTACTAAAGTTGTTTAAATTTAAATATCATCTCCTTTAGGAGGTAGAGAAAGATTTACACTTCCTGGAAATGTGTGGTAGATGCTTTTTTTTTTCAGAACCGGGGATTGAACTCAGGCCCTTGCGCTTGCCAGGGAAGCGCTTATTCCACTGAGCCATTTCCTGGCCCCGGTAGATGCTTTTCTTCTGCTCCTGTAGCAACCATTGCTGGCCGATCACAGTGGCAGCAGCACAAAATGTAGTAACCATTGAGTCTTATCTTTCCTACTGGGCCATAAATTGCTTTTATTCCTGTGCCTGACAAAGAACCTGGGTTACAGTTGTTGAGTGAACAATTTCTATCTAATACTGTTGAATTTTCACATTCACCCAGCCACAGGTGGACTCCATTTTCCAGGGGTAGTGCTGAGAGTAAGCTGTTACTTCTAGTCATGTAGCCAATATTTAACCAGCCCAGTCCAGGCTCCTGGCCCTGGGCTCCATGATTCTTCCTCTTGGCCGTGGTGCTTCTAGGAAGCCTCTTTGATTAGAAAAAAAGTAATTAAAGTGGAAGAAAAAAGAGAAGGATGAGAGGCCCTGAAAGGTCTACTCCTTGATGCAGCCTATAATGAAGATAGAATGTGACTGGTGATTCAAAGGCAACTTCAGTCATCAAAGGGTCTTAGCACTCTTTGGAGGCTACTGGAGTATTTATGCAACTCTTTTGTGCATGCTTCCTACAAGGTACCTTGTGAGCTGATGTTCAGACAATGCTCCTTATGGCAATAAAGTCTACTAGTGATTGCATATTAACTAAGTAAAACGTTTTAGTAAAGATGCATGAGATTTTTTTTTTACCTCTGAATCAGTGACCAGAGATAGTCCTTGTTACATTAGCTGAATGTAGCTCTAACCATTAGCCTTCCAGTGCGTGTGTGTCATCCTGGGAAAGTCACCTACTCTCCCTGTTCTATGTTCCTCATTGTAAAAGAAAGCATAAAGTATATTCATGAAAGTCTCCTTTACCTCTTTCATTATATGATTCTAAAACATCAAAAACTGGACTTTAGATTCAGACTTGGGGACTTTGGAAAAAGACTGTATTTCCAGTAAAATTATAAAAAAAAATATTCTAGGATAAGGGTTGACAGTTTTAAAAAGATCCATCAACTGGCCACAGGTTGCTAATAGTAACATTCATTACATGTACTTTTCTTTTTTTTTATATTTAACTTCATATTTATTAAAATTCATGTTTATTTAAACTTCCTGTTTATCCTATGAATGCTCAAATATATACATATATATCTGTGATATGAGGTTTTTAGTTCTTCTGGAAAAGTATCAAGGAGGGGAATAGCTGCCTTGAATGGGACCTCCAATCCTAGGTTTTTAAGGAATCTCCACACTGATTTCCCTAGTGGTTGTGCCAGTCTGCACTCCCACCAACTGTGGAGAAGGGTTTCTTTTTCCTCACAGCCCCTCCAGACTTTGATATTGGCTGAATGTTGGCCATTCTTTCTGGGGTGACATGGAATCTCAATGTTGTTTTAATTTGCATTTCTCTAGTGACTGATGATGTTGAACATTTTTTCATATATTTACTTCCTATTTGTATTTCTTCCTCTTAAAATTATCTATTCCTCTCAGATCTCATTTATGGATTGGGTCTTTGAATTAGACTTTTTAAATTCTTTATATGTTCTAG
>NW_004524683.1:5302399-5359610 GCF_000260255.1 Octodon degus | reverse complement strand
TCACTTTTACTTGATAGCAAATATTATGGAAACTTAACACAGGCCCTTCAATACATGTATTCAGGTCACTGGAGGTCATCCTGGGGAGACCTGGGGAGTTTCTTTCTGATGTTGACATAGAAAGCCGGACATCACCCGAAGACATCCTGAGACTTGCTGCTTTTCGGCTCCCTCAGGACTGCGGGTCAGCTCTTCCCTCCTGCTCAGGCTGGTCCGTGCGCACACAGGACACGGCCGCGGCCTCTTCACTTCCCTGGACGCCCTCCGCCAGGGCTCCCGGCCGGGCACTCACCGGGGCGGAGCGTGGCGGGGCGGGGTGGGGCGGAGCGGGACATGTACTTTTCAACTTTTGAGATTTGTATGGCACGTACACAAGAGCCAAAGGGTGGGAGAGGGTCTTAGTTACCTTCCTTATTGGTAAGACAAAATACCCGACAGTGAAAGTCAGAGGCGGAGAGGCTTATTAAGCTCACATTGTGTAAAGATTTCAGTCCAAAACTGGATGGCTTTGAGGCAGGGTGGCACATGGCAGCGGGGCATCACAGAGAAGAAATAGCTGATAACAGGCAGAAGGCAGTAAAGCAGCAAGCACCAACTGATGACAGCAGCTCTTTATGTGTACCTTATATCCTATCTGGACGACACCCCCTTAGAACAAATAGTACCCACATCTAGGGTAGGACTTCCCATTATCCACCCTCAGAACTATGACAAACCAATCAGTGAGCTAATTTAGTAACCACACCCTCTTGATCTCAGTATGACACACTTAAACTTAACCTCAGCATTACACACCCTAGATCCAGCCACCTCTAAAAAGCCCTGCCTATGGCCAAATGAGGCTTTGGGGAGACATCTAGATATAAGTCATCACAGAGGGCATTCCAGCATTCCAGCAGAGGGACTGGCATTTGAAAAATTAAATAAGCAAGAATGGACAGAAATTATCCATCTTTGTACCAGGCTCCTAGCATATTCTGCTTTGTCTCTAACTGGCTACAAGCACTCAGAAACCAAGGTTGGTGAAGGTTCCAGTTCATCAGTGGTTTCACAACTGAGGAACAGCTGGCTGAAGGACAGGGCGATGACCAAGACGACTCCAGGGGCCAGGCTCTCCCTCCTCTGAGAGCCAGAGTCGCCGAGTGTGAAGTTCTGGAACTCTGACTCTGCATTGCTCTTCCGTTACTTATTCCCCACCCCCATGTATTTAGTACAGGGCCTACACTGCACAGACCAGACTCATAGTGATCCCCTTGTTTTTCAGCCTGCCAAGCGCTGAGGTTACAGGCACATACCACCATCCCCAGTCTCCATCACGGTCTCAGTGCGCCCGGGGGTGGGGCTGGCACAGCAGGCTGGGGATCAAACCTTGGCCCCTGAATCTGCCTAAGCAGGTGCTTTAATCTGCTGAGCTATCTGACTGACCCTCTGTTACTTATTTTTAAGAACAAAATTTCTGAATGAACTCAAAAATCTAGATCTACATTCTGACAAGAATAAGTATTATTTATGTAACCAAACAGGACAAAACATCTGATATTAGAACAAATCTAGAAAGTACAAATATACAGAGGCCAAATTTATGTATGCCCACATAATACATAATTTCTTTCTGTTGAGTTGGAAGTACTCTAGGGTATCTTCTCCTTCTTCTAAACTGAGCTCTATGAGATCAAAAACAGTGTCGAAGTCCCTGCAATGGAGCCATCCCCATAGAATGTTACCTGCTATAGATCCAGGGGCAGGGAAATTTCAATTCATCTATTGAATGGTTGAATGAGTGATTGAATGTATGCACAAATGCGTGAATGAATACAATTGTCTTGGTTACTTCTCTCTCGTTGCTGGGCCAAAACAGCTAACACTCAAAATTAAGGAAAGAAAGGTTTATTCAGCTCACAGTTTGTGCACATTTCAGTCTATACTCACCCGCTCCAAGGCTGAGTGGCACATAGCTGAGGGTAGTCGTTCATGGTGGCAGAAAACAGCAATGAGCAAAGGCAAAAGGGAGGAGCAGCGGCAGCAGTGGCAGAGGCAAGCCTCTTCCTTTCCTTCCTATCCTCAGCCTTCTGGATATCTGCCCCAAGGTAGGTGCAGCACTCACGCCTGTAATCCCAGCAGTATTCAGACCCACAATCCCAGCCTTGGATCATGAATTAATCACAAACTCTAGAAGTCAGCCCCATAACTGCACGAGGCTTTGCAGGGACAACTAGACACAAAGCATAAAAGCAAGTTTGCAAACTAGACTTAAATAATTACTTGTAGACACACAATTGTGTAGAGTAAAACATTAAAGTCCCTGGGAGGCAGTACATAACCCAGTGGTCTCAGAGATTGTATTATCTAGTGACTCTGTACCTGTCACGTTTGTGTAAATACACTTTGTAATCACCCAATGATAAAAATTACCTAATGATTCATTTCTCAGAATGTTTCCCCCTTTTGTTAAGTGACATTTAATCATACTTTGGAAAGTACATCTATTAAATATCAAATAGTCACAATAATCAAGTGATGTGAATATCATTTAGCTTCATTTTATAAATTAATCAATAAAATCCAAGATGAATTTGAACTTCAGAAGGTCACTTAACAGTTACTAGAATGTAGAGCTGAGATTGAAACCCAGGTCTTCTTAGGCAAGGATGATTTGTAGGGACCATATGACCTTCGGGTGGGACACTAAGCTATGATTTGTCTCCTTTTCTGGTCTCTTTCTGCCTTTCCCAGAGGCAAAGATATGATGGTTCCAGGGAACATTGTTCAAATAGCAAATAAATAGCTCCATCTTGTGTAGGGGATTGCACTTGTGTCTGCAGAAACGATGGCAGACAGAAGGAGAGCAACAATTTAATGCTCCTTATGATTTTGTTTTCATCTCTTCTAAAAGATAGAGTAAAAGACAGCTCAGCAGCCCCAGATCAATAGACCCTGAGCACCGTGAGGCTGCTCACTCCTGGGAGTCTTGGCATTGAAAAACAGAGATGTATGGGGTATGCCTACAATCATCCACCAAACAGCAGTTTTTCAGCATTACCAGTGAGCTAGGTTGGATTAAGTATATTTGCACCAAAAGCAAAATAAATATTTACTTATTTAATGCCACAAAAAAGTTGGGATTCAATCGCCCTTGGCCTAAGGCACATTCCCACTCTATTGATTGGCCAGACCAGTGTCAGAATGACAGACAATCTGTCAGCATCAGTCCCTGCAAAATGCTCAGCAGGTGGGTTGGGCTCTGCTGTAATGTAGATGAGGTGGTGCCTTTTATCTCAAACACAAAGGATAATCATATCCCATCCACACCTAATCAGCACCAAGATATTTAAAGAATTTCCCTCACATCCCCTCTTAGATCAACAAGACAGGAGCTCTTCATGACCTGGACTGTGAAGACAGAGAGACAGATCAATAAGAGCATAGGCTTCAAAGTCAGAAGGACTTGGGTTTGAGCCTCACATCTGCCTTTGGGTAGCTTTCTGACTTTGGACAAATTCATCTGTTTTGCTCAAAGACCTTCACAAAGCTGTTAGAGCAGTCTGAATATATTTCCCTCCCACCGAGTCTTCAGTGCTAGCACAGTGTCTGGTACACAGCTGACTTTCAGGTGAACTGCATAAATAGAGCCTCAGAGGGTTAAGGAATTTGTCCATGATTTGGCAAGGACGAGTGACAGATTTAAACCGTTTACCCTGCTGTAAGCCTGTGTTCTTAGTCATCACTAGTTTCCTTTAGCAATCCTGGGAGTGAGGACAGACCCTGATAGAAGGACTGTTCTTGATGGGATGTAGGAATGGATGCAATTTTTTTCCACTGGGGAATCTAAATCTAAAAATGAACAACTAGCGTAATAAGCTTCTGTATACAAATCGATTAAAGACACTCTTCTCCAGGCTATCCAGGAACAATGAGGTTCCCCTTCTAGATGAGTGAAATATAGAATGATGCCATGTACTCTGACCAGACTCTGGGTTGGGAGTCAAGTCATGTCCTCCTCCACCAGCCCCTTGACTGTGGGCACGGATTGAACTGCATGTCTATGTGAGGTGGGGTCCTCTTGGCTTGTAGCAAAGCCAGGACTAACACCTGAGTTCCCTCTCTCGGGGTTCTGCAAAGTCTTTACCCTTTAATGGTGGGAGTAAAAAGTATTCAGATCACACCTACAAAAGGGATCCTTTCTGAAACTTAACGTGCTGGGACCCTATTTGTCTACTAGCAATTATTCCTGGTAGACAAGAAGCAGCTTTGTCAGGGTGCCCCTCCTTTTCATTCACAGCATTGGCTTCAAAGATGAACATTCCTTCCTCCCTCCTGGCTCCTGTTTGGCAACAACGAAGAGTGGTCCCAGGACTGGGCTTTCTAGCATTTAACACAATTTGTGGGGCCAATTGCCACTTGGTGATGCAACTCCCACACTTCAAAGCTGGGTGACTGAGGCCAAGAGAGTAGATAGTGTTGCCATGGTCACGTAGCATGCGGCAGTAGGTTTGGACATCCATTCCAGAGCCAAAGAGTTATTTTCCTTTTCATAAAACATTGATAAGGAGTGGGCCTTTTAAAAAGCCCAAGGAAAGACCTTTTCTGAAGTTTCTCACTGGCTCTCGAGGCTAGGAATTTACTACTATATTTCTGAAGTATAAAAGGGAAGAGGATATAGAAACAGGAAGTTTCCTATGTCCTCTCAAGATCTGGGAGCTGGCAAATCCCTCACATACTCCCTTCAAGGCTGAAAATGTCCCCAAATCCCAGTGTGTGTTCTGGAACCAAGCTGCCTGGATAAAAACCTGGCTTGGCAAAGTATTACTGTTATAGCTAAACTTCTCTGTGCCTCCGCTCCAATCTGGAAAGTGGGGATTCTGTCTTTTCCAGAAGATTGCTTTGAGGTCTAAATGACATTGCACATGCGATGTGTTGAGGAACAGACTAGTTTGAGAAAAGGGCTGCATGTGTTAGTTATTCTTGTGGTCACATCTTGGTGGGAAGTTCACAGGTCCTCCACAATCTACTCCCCACTTATTCCTACACGGTTTACACTGTGCCATGCATCATTACACTCTGCAGGATTCATCTACTGGAGGGGTCTCAGGCAACTTGAAAAACACTCCAGTGGGCCAACACAGTTCCACTGAGTCTCAAGCCTTGTTCAGCCTAGGTCGTACTTCACACCTCACACCCTCTTCCTTCCGCCTTTATGCAATGGATAGACTGTACACCATGTCCAGTTTGCAGCACTGACCACACAAATCAGCAGCTGCAGACCATGATTGATTCACCAGCATCTGGCTCACCCCAGGTTAAGGCAGCAAAGCTCAGAGGCACAGGCTAGAGCAAGCCCTCGTGTCCATTCCTGGTATCTCCTATTATGAACAGTGGAGTGTTAGGCAATCTAACCTCTGTGTACATCAGCATCCTAATCTGTGATATGAGGATAGCATAAGAAGCTACCACACAAGTTCATGTGGTTGTTACATGGACCCCTCATTGTATTCTATACCAGGAGGGACTTCAGTGTTTTATCCTCACTATCCCTTTCTGAGGGAAGGGGTAGAACTTTTCTCATTGATCAACCAGTCAAGATAAGGAACAGAGCCTGTAGGGCCCAGCCACTGTTAGCATGCATTCTTGCATATGGAGTCCTACAGGATAACTCCATTCCAGGCTCCTCGAAGCCTTCTGGTATGTTCTCTGGAAAGGGTTCACTTCCTGCTTTGCTATGGCTGCTGGGGAAGTTGAACTTTGGAGTGAAGTCAAAAGAAAACAATTTTGACGACAGATATAGGTAATGGTTTCCCAATCCTGTTTTTTTTGCAATACTAATGCTAGTATTTTGACCTTTACCTTTCTGATTCCTGTGTCTCTCTTTTTTTATGTATTTAGTACAGTGTCTACAGAGTCTCACTACACAGATCAGACTTGTAGTGATCCTTCCCATTTTTCAGCCTCCTAAGCTCTGGGATTACTGGTGTGTGCCACCACTCCCAGTCTCAATCACCTTCTTAGCACATCCCAGGGGCGAGACCAGCACAGCTGACTGGGGATCTAATCCCCAGCTCCTGCATCTGCCTAAACAGGTGCTTTAATCCACTGAGCTATCTGGCCAGCCCTGTATCTCTTTTTAAATTGGTAATAGATTGAGAATGAAAGAAGTGTGATTAATTTTCCTGTCTCTATTTCCAGGACAGTAATGCATATAAAACACTTAGCATATCCTCTGGAAGCTTGCAAGTTAAATTAGTGCTTTCTAGTATTATTTTTGGTGTTGTTATTTACTATTACCATCCCCTCGGTTTAGAATATGCTGACATTTTTCCCTCCTGGATAACTTCTATTCATTCTGTAAGACTTGTCTCACCCAATACCTCCATCAGAACAAGGTCTCTCACTTCCTGTATCTTAAATCAGGGGTACCTCCTTTGTGACTCTATAGAGCCGTGACTTCCCTTCATCAGTGCAGCTGTCTCCCCTATGGACTGTGAGACAAGCACAGGGGTCAGGCCCACCTTGTATTTCCAATGTGTCATGCAAATTGTGTGTTCTGTGAACATTTAAGGGAAGCAAAGGGGAGAAAGGAGGGAGTGGGAAAGAAAAAAAAAACAGGAAGGAAAAAAGAAATATTTTTTTTTTCTTAAAAATATTGGAGTTGGAAGGCTTCTTAACCAGGGTGCCAGCAAAGGACAGATATGCACAAGAAGAGGCTAGCTTATGCCTAGGGAAGGAGCCCAGGAAGACAAGAGGATTAAGTGGGCATGTGGGAAGGGGCAAGGGGGACCGTGGCAGAAGGCTCTGAGAAGGAACCTTGATAACATTCCACAAGCCTTGAATCCTAGCTAAGGAGTTCAGTTTCCTTCTGATGGTCAATGGGGAGCCACAGTGGATGTCAGTGAGAATTGACAGTATGCAGGGGGTGGTTCAGGAACTATGACCAGAAATGATGGCACTCTTGGGCCTATCACATTGATTTGCTCCTCTAGATTCTCAGCCACTAATTCTAGATTAGTCCTCAGAGGACCATCTTTAGTGTAGAGTCAGTTATTAAAATCAACTCGCTATCAGCTCTATCTTTGAAAGTTTCAACTGCTTGCAGGGACAGAGATGGGGAGCTACCTCGGCAGACATCTAGCCATCTGGCCTTTTCCACGGAACCTGGATGGGAAACTCATTTGAATAATCGGTACTTGTGGGCTAGTCACCTGATTACACTGCTGACCCCTGTGTCCTTTCGGGCGCCATAGAAAGATAACTCAACTTATGGAAAGCAGGTCAGAGTCTCTGGGAGGAAAGCGGCTATCTGGCCCCTGCTGTTACCCTGGCTGCATCTGAGGTAGGCAGCTCGCTCACCATGTGACTTTGGGGAAGTGGCTTGGCCTCTCTAGGATTCATTCCTTCTTTGCTCAAAAATAGTGATTCTTGCCCTACCCACATTGCAGCCCTCTTCTGTAAAGGCTCTAAAGAGAGGATTGGAGGAGTTGTAATTTATCAAAATTAAAGCAGGAAGATTTTGTTAAGAATTTAGATAGAAGACAGCTCAATGGCAGATAGCAAAGTGCATGTGGGCAGTTTCAGTGGCAGTTAGAGTTAGGGTTAGGGCTAGGGTTGGGGTTAGAATGGGGCCCTAGAATGGGGCTTGGGACATTCTCTTCCTACCCCTGCTCCACTGATTAGTTCTATAAATGAGATATTTCCCTGATCTAGCAAAATGGCTAGAACAGTGCCTAGATGGTTCAATAAATGGCAGGTCTTATCACCATCATAAAAATTGTTCCATTCTAAGCACTCTGCTTCAAAAAAGGAAAATGACAAGCACTTGGAGCATGTTCAGAGGATGGGAGAAAAGACATGAGTGGACCTTAGGTTACACAGGAGAATTTGGAAGGCTTTAGGGAAGTTCAGCCCACAGAATAGGAGCTGGTAGTAGTGAGAGGGAGTGTGCTCATGCATGCTTCAAACAGCTGAAGGGCACTGGATAGAACATGGGCCTTGCCTGAGGGATTCTTCAGAGCACAGAGGATAAGTTGCCAACTGGCAAGTGCAGCCTGAGTGCAACAGTCAGAAGCGGTATCAGTGCACCATGGTGCTCACCACCCATGCCTTGGGGTGAGTGAGCAGAGGGGTGGATCTGGTCCACTAAATCACTGCCCAGGCAAAGCACTGAGCCAAGTGTCTTTTCACAATATGTCAGGGCTGCACAGGGTAAACATGGCAGGGCAGAGAAAGACACAATGTGACGAGGCGAGGGCAGAGCTGTTGGTGGGCAATAACTTCTTGTGCTTGCTGTAGATCTTTGTTTTCCATTTCTAACTTGATTAAAAAAAAAAAACATAGCCATTAGGCTGTCATAGAATAAATAGAACATTCCAGTGTATTTTTCTCTTTACAGAGCTGGTTTTATGTTCTATTTGCTTTGGATGGCTTATCATATTTCCCTCCTCTGAATGTGAGGTGAAAAGGTAGTCTAATTAGTGTGTGTGTGTGTGTGTGTGTGTGTGTGTGTGTGTGTGTGTGTGTTTGCTGGAAACACTTCCCTTGATATTTCACCCTTTCTTATGTTAATGTTTGCCTGTGCCCTTTAACTCCCTTTCATATCTTTGAACTCCTTTAGATCCTCCAGCCTTTAAAAATTGTCCCTTAGTGGGCAGGGTCAGAAGAAACAACTCCTGCTTCAGGAGACAATGCAGCACTAAGTGAAAACTGACCGTCAGCTCTGTTGTGTTCATGCTCCTGCTCTGATCCTTTGTACCGGGAAACCTGGTACACATTCCTTGGTATCTGTGGACCTCCGTTCCTTTCTCTATTTACAATAGGTCTTTCATACCCTTTCCAAGACAAGGTTTTGGTGAGGCTTGAATAACATAATGTGTCTGAGCTACAGTAAGCAGTCACTTGCTGCTAGTAGAAACACTGGGCTATTTATTGGCAAGGGCTACCTCTGACTTCCTTTTGCTTCCCGAAGCTCACTGCAGGGCTTGGCAGTCCGTAAGCCCTGGACACCCCTTAGTTCAATGGGACTCACTGCACTGAAGCATCCCATACTCCATCAGGGGTGCCAGTGCCAAGGAGACAGAACAGCAACGAGCTGCTGCAGACAGTGCAGCATCCATTCCACCATAGGGGTCTCAGTGCCAGGCTGTAAGGAAGAATTGCTTCTGTACCACCTGGAGAGGTCTGCTCCTCTCCCCACCTCCACACTCCCAAGAAACACTGAGGTTTTCTGAAGATGAGAAATTTCACAGCATCCTGCTATCTTTTCGGTAACTGCGTATTTTATGATGACTAATAGGCAATTACTATGGTAATATTGCAATTCAGCATGTGTGAGGTTTGGGAAATGAGAAATTATGGGTAACTACTTTGGACTCATTTCTATGGTAACAAAAAGTAATTGTCATTAAATACCAGTTATACTGAGGCTGTACCTGGTAATTATAGATTTTTATGCTCAGAAACATAAATAAAACCAATAAATTTATTCAAAGGTCTATGACTGTTTACTTATATGTGGCTCCATGGAATACACAATGACAAGCACCTAATTAAGAAATGCAAACCCAACATAGAGTTTCATATTGTCAGATGAAGATGGAAAGTCTGTTTTTCAGTTGCAAAGGCAACTTGTGCATTACAAATGCTCAGAACACACAGTGGGGTACAGGAGGCAGTGGGGCCTGTCTTCCTGCCCAGGGGGAATTAGCTGAGAGCGCACACAAAGGCTGCACCATGTGTTCTTGTCCTTGCCCACTGCAAGGCATTGTAAATTGTTAATCCATTCTGAACTGATTCAGGCCATCTCTCCAATATCCCAGTGAACTTCCTTAGGGGTTGCCTTTTCACTTCTCAGCTCTACAGTACTAGAAGTTATCTTATCTCATCCCTTAAAACCTTAGGTTGGGGCTGGGAAGATAGCTCAGTAGAATAAGTGCTTGCCTTGCAAGTGCAAGGGCCTGAGTTCAATCCCCAGTTCCAGAAAAAACAAAACAAAACAAAACAAAAAAAAACCCTTAAGTCTCAGGTCTCTCCAGGAGTCTTCAAAACAGGTGTACAGGGTCTCACTACTAGATCAGACTCATAGTGATCCATCTGTTTACAACCTCCCAAGAGCTGGGATTACAAGCACACGCCACCACACCCAGTCTCAATTGTCTCAGTGCGCCTCAGGGGTGGGGCCTGCATGGCAGCCCTGGGCATCAAACCCCTGACCTCTGCACCTTCTTGCAGGCACTTTAATCTGCTGATCTATTTGGTTGGCCCTTCTTTTCTTTTTAAATGTGATAAAATACAATGTAACACAATATTTACCATCTTAACCATTTTTAAGCATATAGTTCAGTAATGTTAAATAGAGCCATAATATGGCAGCACAATCACCACATTACATACAGCTCCGAAACTATACCTATTAACCTCAAACTTGTTAAACAATACCTCCCTATTGTTCTCTCCCTTCTGCAGTCTCTGGTACCCTATCTTTCTGTCCCACTTTCTATCTAAGTGAACACGACTTATTTAAGTACGTCACATAAGTGGAATCTATAGTATTTGTCTTTTTGTGGCTGGCTTTTTTCACTTAGCAAGGATCTTCAAGGTTCACTCATGTCGTGGCCATACTGTTCTTGGAAAGCCTCTTCCTAGAGCTTTCATCACATTGTATTCTTCGAAGAGGACAGTGTGTAGCAGGGTAGAGTCCCTAGAGGTAACTCATGGCCTTAAATGTGGCATGTCACTTTTTGGGCTCAGTTTCTCCTTTGTTCAAATGGATATAATAAACTTGCTTTCTCTTCTCAAAGAGCTGTTGCCATGATCAAATGTGGCCTTAAAGGATCTTTAACAGTATAAACCTTAAACAGTACAAAGTATGGCTGAGTCTGTTAGTCTGAGTCCATAGTCTGTTGAGTCACGAAGTCAGCTCATTGTGTTAGGTCACAGAAGTATTTACGCTGCACCAGCATATAACTGACATTATTGGTTTGGAAGCCTTGTAAGTGAAGATAAAGGGCTGGATGCCGACTGCATCTGGGAATAGTTCCTGCTCTCTGAGGATTGTAACTTTGTGCCATCACATAGCCATTTATTCATTTAGAAACTAGGACCTGCAGGAAGAGTGCAGGACAGCAGGGAGGAATAGGGGCTCACTCAGACAGACCTATATCTGTGCCCACTTCTCACAGAGCACAGGCCTAAGGCAGATTTATTAACTTTTATGGGGGACTGTGCATCAGGAGGGAGTTGTTGGACAATGAAAGGAGGTGCAGGGTGCGACCTAGAGGCAGAGATATGGCCACCCGCCTTCTGACCTGTGCCCAGTCACTTGGTCTGTCCCCATGAGGTCTGGCTTTGTTTGCTGCCCTAGAACTTAAAAAAGCATTTAAGAAACGTCCTTCCTTTCTTCTCCCTTTCCCTCCTTCCTTCCCTTCCCTTCTTTTCTTTATTCCCAGAAATTTCCTTCCTCTAGTCAGAACAGTCTGAATAGGTATTTCTTGTTTACAAGCAGAGAAACCCTCGCAAAACCCCTCCTTCACAGTAGTCCTGAAGGTTAAATGAAATGTGTACAAGTGCTGGAGAGGCTGAGAGCAGAATTCTTGAAGTGCCATTTTTTGCAATGTGTTTTATAACTCTAACATGGAGGTTGGGTTGTGCGGGCCAAGGCACTTACCTTTGAGAAATACTAAGTATTATGTTCTCCTCTTGGGATTCCTTGTGTTTGCCAGCATGTTCAAAACTCTGAGAAGTCTTATAGTACAAAAAATTAATTTCATGTTATGTTTTATGTCTGGATGCCCCCAAAGCCTCCTGTGGTCATGAGGGGTAGGCTTTTTGGAGGTGGCTGAATCTAAAGTTTGCAATTGTTTTATTGTCTACTTCTGGGATTGGCAGTGTGAGTGCTACATCCTCTGTATGGTGAATAGCCTGCATATAATGTAAAGGAGGAGAAAATTAATTTTTCTCCCCCTTTGCTCTTATTGCTTTTGCTCTCTTCCCATACCAAGAACAATTGCCCCTCAGCTATACCACTCTGCCTTGGAGCCAGCTAAGTATGGACTGAAACTTCCACAAACTGTGAGCTAAATAAACCTTTCCTCCTTAACTTTGGATGTTGGGTATTTTGTCTCAGCAATCAAAGAAAAGTAACCAAGACACCTCACTTAACTTGGAATTTTTCAAACTTATTTGAACTCTGAATTATTTCCCCCACATAATGCCTTAGTGAAGTCTCACCAAATCCTGGAAACTTAGAAATACTGCTGTAGAGAACAACAAAACTTTAAGAAGAGCTGATCTGCAGGACTTCTAGGGCACCTTGAAGCTCTGAATTCTGAGTCTTTATTATTATTTTTCACATTCTCCAAAGCTGAAGTAGTGAATTCTCATGATTGATAGGTTTTTGTTGCTCCTTAGGGCTGTTTTAGCAACAAAATGTAATGCCTATAGTTAGAGATTTTCTTCAACTCTCATAATGAGAAAGAATCACATACTATCCCTAGGAAAGTGCTGGGGGTAGAAACTGCATGATGAAAGCTTTTTTGAGGATCAGAGCTCTTTAACTTCAAGCCCCCAAATCACAAAATCTGGAGTTTTAAAGACATGTAGAAAGCACTTACTCCCCAGTTGTCATCCCATTGGTCATCTGAAGCCCAAAGATAGAAGGCAGTTTGGTCAAGATTACAGACCCTTCTGCAGCTAGCTCTTCTCTGGACAGCAGATGATAACATAAGTGTGTACAGTGATAGTACTGACCTCTCCCTGACCACCGCCACTCAAAATTAAATAGAAATGTTACCATAAATCAAATCAAATGGTCTTTCTACTTCCCTATCACTAACAGTGTCTTCTGTCTAGGGAAGGCGGAAAGGCTTTGCTCTCAGGCCTAAAACAAGCCATAAACTTGCAAATGCTAACGAACCATCACTTTAGCCAATTAAGAGAGGAAGCAAAATTGTCTTTAATGAAGGCTTCATGCATCCCATGGGTTCTCTCTAATTCATACCCAGGGGTACTACACAGTCCCTCTAGACCTAATTTGCACATTTGGAAATCAGTAATCCAACACTTTGTAAAATGGGACTGACTGGGCATCACAAAATTTGGTTCTGGCATGAGATCATCCAAGGACCTGGAGCAATTCCCATCACATCTCTAGGCCTCTGTGTCTTCATCAGTAAAGCCATCATTTTGATTCATTTATAATTATCAAACACTTTCTGAGCATCTATTATGTGTTGATTCCTGTTATTAGACAGTAAGGGTATTGAGACCATTAAAGTTTGGCCTCAACCCTTTGGTAGCTTGAATTACATCATAATGGGATGACTTGTTCAATAATCCAACCTTTAGGGAATTCAGAGAAGCGAGTGGCCCATTCTTCTTGGGATTTCAGGGAATGAGATAGGATATAAGCTGAGTTTCAAGGGAGCTAGTCAGGACAGAGGGATGAAAAGGTTCTGGACAGAGGGGCTGTTGTGTAAAGGTAAGAGAGTATGTGCCAATACTTGGGGCACTGTAGATGGTGACAGTCTTAGGAGGGGACATGGAGATTGAAGGTGGAATACTGCACATATAGTTTCTGGGTCTTACAAAGCTTTACATATAAATCTGGGCAGTTTGGATATTAACCTGAAAGTTGTGGGATTAATCAGCTCTAATCTATGTAATATTTGAGTAGTGGAGTTAGTTATGATCTGCTGTCTATGTGACTTTGGGCAAGTCAGTGGCCCCAAGGGTGAAATAAAGATATGGCACTATATACCTCAAAGTATTCAATGTTCCTTTGACAGAGGATCACCTGGGCAGTGGGGTTTCAGGCTATAAGTGATGGTGTAAATATAGGAGAAAAAACACTTACGATACGAGTACATGGCCCACACCAAGGGGCCATGTTCATATGATTTTATGATCTGAGTGCAATGCTCCATGATTAATAATCTACAAGGAGGCACACAGCAGGAAAGCAGTGGTCATTCTAACTGCCACATGTGATTCTGCAAAACACATTACTGTCACCATTTCCTTAGATGCTCCCAATTGTCCTGCCAGACAGTTGTTGTCTTCATGACGCAAGAGAAACTGAGCATCCAAGAAGGAAAGTGATTTCCTCAAATTTACATAGAAAGTAGGTATTAAAACTTACACTAGTTGTCCTGATTCCTGGTCTAGAAAGATCCAAAAAACTCCAGGAAGTGAATACAGGTGGCTGTGCATTAAACAGCCAACTCCCGTTAGTACATTCTTAAGAGGTAGAGTATAGCTACCTTTAATTAACTCATGAATAACCTGAAAGTCTTTCTCGAAATTTTTCCCACATTTATTTCATGCTTCCATACCAACATTCTCTTCAGTTCCTCACCTGTAATTGCCCAAGTAGACCCCATCGGGGTTGAGCATTGGAGCAATCTTGAAGACCAGGTGTTCTCGTAGGATACAGGCAATGGGGTGGTGGCTTACAAGGAAGTCAATGATTCCTAGGGAAGGAGAAGCATATGGGTTAATCCTGAAGTGTTTCAAGGAAACAAAGAACATATTTTTCTCAGCCTGGGAAATGGTAAGCTTCAATTACCACTTCCCAATACTACATTCAGTGGGTGGTTTTTAGCCTGTGTTGTTACTAGCCATTGTAGTTAGGTGGCTATGGACTAGGTATTCCCAAGTGAATTTTATATAACTATTTCCAAGAGACACATAGCTCAAGATATAACACAAAGACTAGGAACAGATAGGAAGAGAGCATTTTCCTTCAGAGACAACAGGGGAGGTTTCCAAGAAAATTTGGCATTTGAGGTGTGCTTTGGAGGACATGCATGACAGCTATGTTTTCTGGAATGTGCTCTTAACACTGCAACCAAAGGGCTCTTCCTAAAGTGAAAATATGCCATATCATTCCCCCTCTGGTATTCTTCTGGTGATGGCCTACACATATCTATAGGAGAAGAGGTGAGAAAATCACCATTGTTGAACCTTGTTCCTTTCCTCTTCTTGTTTCCACTTCTTCCTTGGAGATACACAAAAAAGGATCACATAGTGCCCTGGAAGTCCATGAAATTAGTCTAATACTAGAAAATGATGGGAGAGGGAAAGCCCTCCCAAAATGCAGAGAGGTTCTGATTTCTTCAAGATAGCTCAGGAATGGCCTGGAGAGAAAAGCCTTTGAGCTGGGCCTTGACAGGGAGGCCTGACAGACAGGCAGAAGGTAGCAGTGTGACTAAGAACAATGCATGGGCCCAGGGTTCGGCATTTAGCTCTTGGAATAATAAATCACACTAGAGCACATTCCAAAACTGCTGTGTCCAGTGAGGGACATCTCAAGCTTTTCATTATGCCAGGCTTGAGAATCCATCAGCAGCTGAGACCCAGTTGGATGTCATTTACTTCTCAGCTGATGCTGTGGTGGACCAGATGCCCCAATTTATTTGTTGGTCCTCATATTAAAGTTGCAGTTTGCCAGTAAACAGGCAGAGTAATAATGCCAGGAGCCCTCGTTAGGGTCTAATAATTGCTTGTGTCCACTAATTGACCCCAGCTCCTGGGGAGGTGGCCCTCCATCAAAGAGCCAGCTTATGCTTAAGGCCTGGCCACGCTGCCTTACAGAATGGCTTCTGGAAGCAGAATAATGCATTGTGATCCATCCTCCTTCACAGATGAGCAGATTAATTGGGCTGCCAATTAGGCAGCTAATAAAAGAATTAGGAAACAAAGCCAGACCAGAGGCTACAGTTGTCCAGATCTTCCTCTCCCAGGTAGATGTGGGGCAAGGAGACGGGAGGTTTTAGAGTTAATCTTTCAGCTTGCGGTCAGACACAATTCAACAAGAATCATTCCCAATGATCAAGACCTTGGAGAATATCTTGATTTTTTTATTTGTTGGTTTGTTTCTTTTCTTTTCCTTTTTGGTGGTAAGGGAGGTGCTAAGTAGAGAAGAATATGAAGAATGTGAGAGAAAGTAAGAAAGGAGGGGAAATGTTATTGCTGGCTATGAGTCAAAAGCATTGCATGGAACAGGAAAGCAGAGGGATCTAGAGAACAAAAACACTTCGGGGTGTGTATTTGAGCCTTAACTATTTATTAGCTGGAGAAATTGTAAGAACTCTCTGACCAGTTTATCATCTTGACACAAGGACAATGGTACTAACCAGAAGACTACTGTGTGACTGGGACAGAGCTCTTACACACTGCCTCCCTGACACAACTACCTAAACACCATGATGCACTTTTCTCAGAACAAAGGTTGAAAGGCAGTGGGGCAGTAAAAGCATCAGTAGCTTTGGAAGTAGAAGGCTTGAAGGCCTGACCTCTGAGGTTTGCTAACTATGCAACTTGTGGATAAAGACACTGGAGAAGTCAACAAATCCAGAAAACCTGAGTCTCAGTTTGAGTTCAGTTGCTTAGTAGGTGCAGAAAGCCTCTGCCCATAGTCTCTTTAAAATTAGGAGAAAGAATGGCAGAATGAATACAGGCAGAATAATATAGCTTCCTTGGGACCTTGAATCAAGAAACCTGAAAACCACAACTTGGTGAAGAAAAAAAACAGAATTGAAGAAGTAAATCTCTGAGAATCATCAGGGCACTAATAGGCAAACTAGAAACTACAGAGAACTTTGAGGAATGGAACACAGCCAAAAATACAAAGTAGCCTGGAAAGTTATCCCTAGTTCCTAGGGGATGAGATCTGTCACCATCAACAGAAGGTAAGCCCAGAGACATTTTTCAGCTCCAGGGAGAAATAATAGCTCAGGCCAACTATACTAGCTCTTCAAAATGCCCATGATTATAGTAAATTATAGAAACAACATGGTGCTTAAGTTTGAAAATAATGCCTTCTGCATGACAAGTTAGAACTGGAGAAGAAATCCAGTGCAGCACCTGCTATACTTGAGACTGTTATTCAGGAGCCATTTGTGGAGGGGTTTAAGCAAGACTGAGCTACAGAACAACTACACTGCAACATTTCTTGGGTCACACTGTACCAAAGTGACTGGGATGGGACATGGCCACAAGTTAACTGAAGAGAGGTCATAGGCTAGGCATAGAAGCTTAAGGTTAGGCTGGGAAGGACACAGGATGCTTACTCTCTATAATGGGAAACCAGGCTGGCTGTGTGTGCCCTTCAGAAGGGTTTCAAAGGGCTGGCATCAAGTCTAGTAGATGGCATGGCCCCTCTTTCTTAATAACCAACATAGAGCTCAGTGGTATGTTTGCTTTCTCCATCTGCTAATGTGAACAGGATTATGACTCAGCTTGGACAGTTGCCATAGCCGAGGGTGAACAGACAGAGGGGCCAGTGATGGTGTTGGAGCTCACAAATGTACTTCCCATACAGCGAGTTGAAGAAAATCATGACTTTGGGGACACAGAGAGACATGGAAACTGCAAGTAATTGCCAGCAATGTAGTCCTTTGTTGAACACCAGTGACCAACCATTCCCAGCAGGAAAGGCAGTACAGAATTCAGTGTGCATATACAAAAATGTGAGAGTGGAAACAAAATAGTCTTGCTAATGACACACCATTCCTTGCCTGTATCTGGTGGATTCCAATACTTCAGAACCTAGAAAGAACCAGGCATTCAAAAACATGGAAGAAGTTTTTTAGACTCATATTTCTTTTTCTTCATTTTTTTGGTGGAGAGACTTTTGCTACTTTTTTGTTTTTCCTTTATTTTCTTTTTCCCTTTTATTGATTGTTCCTTTCTGTTACTTTTATCTAATTCTAATTTTCTGTTACTCCTTCATACAGTGCTTTGTGTCACTTTTTTCTCTTCCTTCTCATTTTATTTTTCTTTATAGTTACTTTTTAAATTAATTAATTAATATATTTATTTAGTACAGGGTCTTGCTATGCAGCTTGAACTCATAGTGATCCTCCTGTCTCAGCCTTTCCAGTGCTAGGATTACAGAGGTGCACTACCATGCGTGGTTTCGTTGGCCTGCACAGTGCACCCAAGGTTCTGAGGCCAGCACAGCATGTCATAGTGGGGATTGAACCTGTGTCCTTGCACTTTCCAGGCAGGCACTTAGGCCCCCAAGCTATCTCCTCAGCCCTCTTTTTCTTTATTTTTCAAATTTTACTTATTTCCTTTTTCCATTTCCCATCTCCACAAGTCTTACTTGTATTAAGTTTTATTAATCTTTAGATACTTAGTTGATTCTGTGTATCTATCATTGAGATTTTTTTATTGTTAATGATGGTATAATCACTAATTTCTTAGTTATGTGCTATTAGTCAGTATATGGTTAATCTTTGTGTCCATATAATAACTATAAATTTCTTTTCTATTGTTAAGGGTGGTATACTGGTAGCTTTTATTGGTTCTTAAGGTATGTAAGTATCCACTTTGTCTTTGAATCTGTTATTACTGCTGATTTTATTGCTATTTCCAGGGCAGCAAAGTTTTGCTATTAATTAGTTTTTATTGTATTTCTAAATCTGGTCTATCTTTACATCCTCAACAATACTGAAGTTCATTTCCAGAGAACTGGGTGCTAGGCCTCCCCTCTCCATGTTAACAGAGTTGTTTGGATCCTATGATAGAGTACAAGGCCTATAGTTAGCCATGCCGGGAGCATGTCAATGGAAAGGAGGCACTAACAGAAGAGTTCTCCATACTAGCAACAAAATCTTTCCTCTATAATCAACCTAAAATCCTCAGTGCATGTACACAAGCAGAGAGAGAGAGAGAGAGAGAGAGAGAGAGAGAGAGAGAGAGAGAGAATGAGAAACAATAGAAACATGAGAAAACAGGAAAAATGCCTATTAAAAACTTCTGACTTCCTCAAAGTGGGTCCATTGGTCATTTATGGGAAAGAAATTGAAAGGCAAACAGCTGAATTACACAAAATGGTAAAGAGGAGACAAAAAACCAAACCAAACCAAAAGGGAAAAAAAAAAAAACAAAAAACACAAACAGCTCAGTAAGTTGCCTGGTAGCTCCAAGAATGATATAATTAAATAGATAATGGACTTAATAAACAAAACCAACAGTCATCTCTAGAAGGCACTAATTAAAAGCAAGCTGAACTAAATAAAATGATACAATGTGTGAATGTCAATTTAGCAAAAAATGTTTTTATTAAACATAAGAACTAATGCCAACACTCTTCAAACTCTTTAATGAAATTGAAAGGGAAGGAATATTACCAAACTCATTCCTAGAAACTAACATTACTTTGATTCCAAAATCAGATAAGGAGTTACGAGAAAGAAAACTACAGGTCAGTCTCTTCATTGAACATACATTCAAGGATCATCAACAAGATATTAGCAAACAGAATGCAAAAAATCAGTAAAAAAAACCATACATATGACCAAGTAGGCTCTATCCTAGGGATATAAAGATGCCCCAACATATGAAAATCAATAATACATCATATATGTAGAAGCAAAGACAAAAATCATGATCTCAAAAAAACTTTTTTTTGAGATACAAAACCTTTTTTTTTTTTTTTTGAGAACCCACAGAAAACAACCTTTGACAAAATCTGACATCCATTCATAATAAAAAAGTCTGAAAAAATAGACATAGAAGGAACTGATCTCTATTTGATAAAAAGTCATTGTGACAAACCTACTGCCAACATTAATTAAATGAAAAAATTGAACCTTTTTCATTTTAGCCAGAGCAACCAGGCAAGGGAAAGAAATATAGGGATTATGTATAGGAAAGGAAGAAGTCATACTATCCTTATTCATAGATAACATGATCCTTTATATAGAAAACCCAAGAATTTCTACTAAAAGATGCCTAGAATATATAACCAAATTCAATAAGATAGCAGGACACAAAATCAGCACACAAAAATCAATCACACTCCTGTATACCAATAATAAATCCACTGAGAAAGACTTTAGGAAAATAATTCTACTCTCAGTAGCATTAAGAAAAATTAAATATTCAAAAATTAATCAAATAAAGGAAATGAAAGACCTCTGTAATGAAAACTCTAATACTCTAAAATAGGAGATTAAAGAGAACGTCAGGAAATAAAGAGATATCCCCTGTTCCTGGATAAGAATGTCAAATGTCAAAATGATCATACTTCTAAAATGAAATACAGATTTAATGCAATTCCAATAAAAATACCAACAGTAATCCTTACAGAGCTAGAGAAAACAGTCCTAAAATTCATATTGAATCTGAAAGAGGAACAGAAATGCAAAAGCAATGCTGAGCAGTAAGAGCAAAATGAAATCACAATTCCACATTTGACAAAAGTTCTGAGAACATACACAAGAAGAAAGCCTCTTTAACAAGTGGTGTAGAAAACCTGGCTATAGGCACGCAGAAGACCAAATCTAGACTGATACCTCTCACAACGTACTAAACTAAAGTCAAAGACATACATATTAAAATGTAAACACTTAATCTTCTGGAAGATTAAACAGATAAAACTTGTTAAGACATAGGAATGGACTTTCAGAACAGAATGCCAACTGCATATGAAATAACATCAAGAGATAACAAATGGGATCATATAAAATTAAAAAAGCTTCTGCACAGCAAAGGAAATAACAACAGAGTGAAGAAACAGCTCACAGAATGGGTTTATCTTTTCCCAGCTACTCCTTAGACAAAGGACTACTATTTAGAATATATAAAGACCTCCCCAAAATGAAGGACCCAATCAAAAAATGAACAACTGAAATGAAGTCACTTATTAGAAAACAAGCACAAATGGCTAATAAATACATGAGAAAGGGCAGGCCAAATAGCTCAGCAGATTAAAGCACCTGCAAGCAGGCGCAGGGCTGGGATTGGATCCCCAGGCCTGCCATGCTGTCCCTGCCCCTGGGGTGCACTGAGACAGCTATTGAGACTGGGCATGGTGGTGAGCCTGTAATCCCAGCACTTGGGAGGCTATACACAGGCAGATCACTATAAGTCCAATCTAGTAGTGACACCCTGAACACCCTGATTAAGTGTGTGATGCTCCCAGCAGGGTCATAAAAGGAATTAAAATATAACATGTACATGCACCAATTCTACAGGATAAATGCAATCATCATGTACTGAAAAATAAGTGCTAAAAATTAAAAAGAAAGCAAAATAAGTTAAAATAGAAATATAGAAGTAGGAAGATAATTAAACAATTCCCAAGGTCACACTCGTCACTGACCTTCAATATCCCATCTGTTTCATTCCTTTCCCTCAAACTACAAGAAACCTCCTCTGCCAAATAAGAACAGTCTCCCTCTTGTCATCACCAGCTTTATTGGGATCCATCTGTTTCATTCTGTACACCATTTTCTGGGTCCTTTGTTTTGAGAAGATTGTCAGGAAAATGGAAGAAACCAAGACCAGGGAAGGCTGGAAGCCAGGGAGATGGGAGAAGAAGAAAGAGTGGTGGAAGACAGTAAATTAAAATTGAGTGGTCGAAGTCTGGGTGTGGTGGTGCGTGCCTGTAATTCCAGCTCTTAGGACACTGTGAACAGGTGGATCACTAGAGTCCGATCTAGTAGTGTGACTCTGAACACCCTGTAGACCCTTCCCTAAAAACATAAAAAAAAAAAAAAAGTTGAGTGGTAGAGTCATTGCCTGGTGCCAACATCCAGCTGGTCAGGATAGATTGTGCCAGGCCAACCACAGCTGAACCTTATATTCACTGTTTTTATTTCTCCCAGAGTGCATAGTTCAGGGCTGTACCCACAGCAGGTGGTTAATAAATGCCTAGGGTGAATCAATCTCAGGAATTCATTCAGCCTTTGCAAAGTGTGAGGTTAGTTAAACTGATAATCACTCATTCTGCAAATACTTCCTAACACAGCAAATGTTGGGCATCTGAAAATGTGTAAGAAGTTCCTGATACAGAGTGGCACATCACAAAAAGCACCTCCCCTCTGACCGGCCAAGGTTCTGATAGGGTCATAGAGCCATGGAACCCCAGAAGTGTCCCTGAACCAGCCTTGGGATTAAGAAGGGATCCTGGAGAATGGACTTAAAGGATGATTAGAGGGAGCCAGCTGAAAAGCTGTCAGGGAGTGCTCCAGATAGGGGATTTCTAATACCAAGCCTTGGAGGTGAGCAAAAAGATGATCTCTTCATTCATGGATCATTTCAAATCCAGAATTCTAGCTTCAGAGTTAAAAGACAGACTCTAATTAGACTTTCTGGTTCTTCTGTGTGATCTCACCCTCTTAATTCCCCAGTGTCCTCATCAATTACAAAGGGAGAATAATTTGGGAGTCACTGTGAGGATTTAAATGAGTTGATACAAGCTAAGTGTCTGGCATAGTTGGTGCATACAGGTGCTGTTTTTGTCATTGCTCTTGCCTGATTTGCCTGTGAGTGTGGCCAACAGAGGCGTACAAGAGGCCACTGGGAGAAGGTCTTGCTGGTTGAGCTGAAAATACTTGGACTGGGAAACAGTTGCAAGGACTGAAGCCAGGGAAAGACAGGGTCAGGGTGTCCTCCACTTGCAGTGAGGAATGGTGCTTAAAGGGGCATCTTGAAGGCAGGGTCAATGTGAAGATGGGGAACAGGTATAGCAGGCAGAACTGGCAAGTGTCAGGCCCTACAGCCAGAAAGCAGGGATTCTGCAGGAGCTGTGGAGCAACCAGCACCCAGAGAACCACAAAGAAGCAGTGGGTGAGGGCCAGGGAGACAGCTCAGTACCACAAGTGCCTGCCTGGCAAGCATAAGGTCCTGAGTTTGATCCCTGGTACCACAAACAAATAAATAAAAATTTAAAAAAGAAGCAGTGGGTGAATAAGTAATGTGGTACTGTGCCCAAGGCCATCTGAGTTCTTTGCTAAAATCATACAACCTTGGGAAAAATGACTGCTGGGCAGAATGGACTCAAAATGAAAAGTGAGTTCAGAAAAATAAGGTAAGTTACATTTCCTGCACCTTTGCTCTGTGGGGGTTGAGGACTGCATCTGCTGCCAATGTCTATCTTCCCTCCAGGCAGGTCGTGAGTTCTGGGAGAGTGGAGACAGTTTAGTTGTGTTCACTACCATATCCTCAGGGCCTTACACTGTGCCTGCGATGGGGATAGTGCTCAAAAGAATAAAGAAGTATGGAGCCACAAGAGTGTACATTCATTGGCTGGATTGACTTATCATGCTAACAGGTAAATTTCACAGGCAAAGAAACAGAATCGAGGCTGGGACATCACTACTTGAATGTCACATGGTGGCCTAGATGGGATTCAGACCCAGTTCTGCCAGTGGCAAAGCAGTTCTCCTTCCATTAAAGTAAGATGGGACTATTTGCACGTGTTCTGCAGAATGATGTGGATATGCCTGAATGATTTTTCTTCTAGAGAGTCTCTGGAGACCCATTGAGGTAAGGCTCATTGATGTAGTTCTTTGGGCAGAGGCAGCACCCTAGAATGGGAAGACACAGGCTTAAAGTGAGACAGCTGAGGTCTGCTAGGCTCAGCGTGTGAAGGACAGCAGGCACTCCAGGCCCTCTGTAGCTGGCACTAAGCCCTCACTGTCCTTAACCAACCCCAGTGGCCTCAGAGTATGAAATAATAGGGCCTGCAGAATCAGAGGTTCACAAAAGGAAAGTTCTCACCCTTCACTCTCAGCTCTGTCCACAACACAGATGAAAAGAGAAGCTCATGGTAGTGGAGGGCCCCTCATATTCCTTAGTGGCCCTAGCCTTATGCTTACAATATGAGGAGTGTTTAGGCACAGAGAGAAAAGAGGAAGAAGAGACAAGGATAAAAGTATTTTGGGGGGAAATTAGGAGGTAGGGAGGGACAAAAATACCACTTCCCTAGGAAGGAATGTTAACTTTTCCTTGGTCCTGATAGCTGGTGGCACAAGGGACTGTAAGAGTATGTATGTGTTTGTCGGAGGGAGGTGGGGGAGTGGGGTGGGATCCATGTGCGTGCTCTTCTGTCCTCCTCTTACCCTCACAGGGTATCTCTGAGGAGCAAGTTCCTAAGAGAGGGCCAGCCGTATCTCCACATGCCGTCTAAGCCCCAGTGGACACACTGGGAGGAAGCAGTAGGGCTCATGCTGTTAGGAAGGTGGCCAGGATGTTGTCCCCACTCCACCATCAACCTTCAAGGTAATATTCAGTGACTCCCATGACAATTCTGAAGAGCAGGGTTAGGAGTGGTGGCTATAAACCTATTATACTCATGCCAGTGAAGTTTGCTTGTATCATTGGAAGCTCTAAAAGGTCGCCATCCCTGGTCTTCAGAACAGCAGAGGAGGAAAGGGGAGGGGGCACTGCTTGGGACTTGCACTTGCTGAAGTGCCGCTCCCAACACTGACTCACAGAATCTCTGTGGCAGCTCTTTGAGCATGATGTTGCTGCTCCATGCTGCAGGTGGGGAAACAAAGGCTCTGAGCGTCAGGCTTGCTCAAGGTCTCCCAGCTGGCAGACAGAAGTGCAGGACCCAGACTCAGTTTTCTCCAGCTCTACATTCTCAGCTGTGCTCGCTGCCTTGCTTCCTCCAGAGTGTGGTATCTACTTTCCGTGGCAGTATTCCATTAATGGCCCCATTAATTCAATGATTGGGGTGGGAAAAGGTCAAAATGCTCCACAGATGGACATTTTCATTAAGAGTTGTCATCTCAACAACTCCAGGAAGTCTCAAGGAGGCATTTTTCCTTGGCCAGGAGTCAGAGACCCAGGCTGGGACAGTTTCTAGCCAAACTTCTAACTTGCAAGATAGGCCTCTATCTGAGGAGGATCCACAATGTGTGTGGAGACAGAGCTGGCCCTTCCTCGGGGAGTTCATTCCTCAGGATTTCAGCACACAGTCACATGCCTGAATTTGAGTTTAATTGAATGAGAATTAAACACACAGTGAAGTTCCCCACTGAGGATCTGGCACCTGGCAGGAACTCTGTTGGTGCCACCTCTTCCTGCTCCTGATGTTTAACGCTTATCATATTTCCAACATCTTCCAAAATGTTTTTTCAGACATCAACTCCTTTATTCTTACAACAGTCCAGTGAGGCAAGATTTCTATTATTTCCCTTCAGAGATAAAGGATCTGAGGCACGGAGAAGTTCAATGACATTCCCAAGGACACATGGAAGAAGTGGAGGCCCTGTGACCTAGTACGAGACAGACTGGCTCAGAGACCAGGAGCTTACACAGGCTGCTAGAGGCCAACATGGAAAAATCCCTTGATCTCTCACAGCATGACTGGAGAAGGATGGTTTGGTTTCACACAGGACCGAGTGTAGGCTCAGAGGAATGACCCAAAGGCAGCCATCCCACCCCAAGCAGCATATTAAGGAAATCTTAAGGAATCCAGATGGCACCCTTCCTGCCACCCCTTTTAGAGCTCTGCAACATGACTTCATTCTGCTCCCAGCAGCAGGTGTATCAGCAGTGTGGCATGAGCACTGTGGTCCCAGCCAGATGGGAACCAACAGGCCTCACAGGCCTGTTCTTGCTAAAGGTCACTGAGCCAGTGAATGGGCAGAGCTAACAGAACCAGACTGACCTCAGCCATCACCTTGCCCTGCAGACCTGCCTTCCCCAGCTAGAGTGGGACGGGCTGAGCAGAAAGCTGACCAGGGAGGAAGGAAAGCTCCAGGTGCACGGCTTGGTCTAAGTTGTCCCCAGGTGGCTGAGACCCAGTGTGGGGTAATAATGCTTCTATTATGCTGCTTCAGGAAAGGATGAATTATGTGTCTCAAAGGAGAGGAACAGAGGCAGGGAAAGAGAAGAAACTGGTTTGGGGACACAGATTCCAGAGTCACTGTCACGAATGCATCCTGTGACTTCGGGTAAGAAATTGCACTGCGCTTAGAACGGGACTTATACCCTAGTCACGTCGTATATATGAGATGTACATTAATCATTGTGGAATGGCTAGAACTCTGTCTCTCCAGATGCAAAATGCCAGTACGCTTCCATGTGCAAACCCTTCTAACACTTCCTCTCTCTGAGTGGAACAAGGAGCATGTACAGGCTGGTGTGTTGGCCGGATCCAAGATCAAAGCCCTCCTCCGGTGTCCACTGACTGTGTGACCTTGGTTTTAGTAAACCAAAATCAACATAGCTTTTTTTCCTCCCAAAAGCCCCACATGATAAAGAAGATAACCCCATTCTCCAGACATGGAAAGTGTGGAAAGTGACAGAAAGCCAGTTGGTTAACACATTATGCTATTAGGATAACAAGATGGCGATGGAGATGGTGGAGCTTCACAAACTGAAGCTTGTTGAACTAAAGCAAGAATGTCTTGCATGTGGTTTAGAGACCAAAGGAGTAAAACAAAATCTCCTCAACAGGCTCCAGGCATATCCTGAAGGGCATGCTGGAGAGGAGGCAAATGAAGAAGATGAACCGGGAGATGAAACAGGAAGAAGAACCAAGGCTTGTCAAGCTGCCTATGAAAGAGGAAGAACCTCCTAAAAACACTGTTGACATGGCATCAGAGAAAAAGGGGTAAAAATTGCATCTGAGATGCCACAGAGTGAGAGAAAGCGGGCTGAATGATTCAATGTACCTGCGAGCTTAGAAAGCACGGCAACCAGGTTTGGTATTTCCTCAGTTCCAACGAAAGGTTTGCAGTCTGCTACCAAGCCTATAGTTAACCTGGATGAGCTAAAGGAAGGAGCACAAAGATTTGGTTTGAATGTCTCTTCCATCTCTAGAAAATCTGAAGATGATTAGAAGCTGAAAAAGAGGAAGGAGTGATTTGGGATTCTCCCAAGTTCAGCAGGAAGTGGAACCACAGAGGATACGGAGGGAAAGAAAAGGAAAAGAGCAGAGAGCTTTGGGATTGTGCGAAGGAAAGTTCTTGATGCTTTCTCTTCTCTGGTGGTTTCCATTTCTGATTCTTCTCAGTCACATGTACACCTAAGTCACAGCCGTGTGCCTGCGTCCTGCCTCCCAGTGAGAGAGCACGAAGCCTGGCACATCCGTGAACACCACAGCAATTTGACTTACTGCTGCTTCAACTTTAAGGTTGTTGTGGTTTGTTTTTAGTTATTTTGCTTGCTGATAAAAAAATAGAAAAGACCAAAAAAAAAACCCCTAACAAATTATGTTATTATAATTTTTTTTTTTTTTTCTGGAAGAAAGTCAGCCATCAGCACACAAGATAGGCAGAAACCAGCGCTAGCAGAAATGAGTCAGGGAGGCCTATAATGGGACATTTGTGAGCTGGGGGGAGCCAGGCAAGTGACAGGGATGGGACACAGGGGTCAAGCTTCAGGAGGCTGGCTGTGTGGAGCTGAACTGTGGTTCGGCTGAGGCCAGAGGACCTGGCGAGGGCCGCATCATGGTGGGCTGTGGATGCCACACTAAGGAATCTACAGTTGCTTGTGGAAAGGCAGTGAGTAGGCACTGAAACTCCTGCCAAGGAACAAACATGTATTTGGAAATCTAAAGGGTAGTACTGAGAATGAACTGGGCACTGTCCAAATATTCTTTTCTAGGAAAGAGTGTCATCAGAGAAAACACAAGCAATCCACTGCATTCCTCTATGCCCCAGTCTCTATCTGTAAAATGAGGTGGAGACCTCACCCTCTGTCTACTGCCCACCAAAGAGGTGAGTGCAAGGCTTTGGGCCCCCCGATGATGGTGTGGATGGCAAGGCTTCTGGATTTTTATGAACAAGACAAAGCAGCGCTATGCAAGCAGCTGGAGGGCCAGACCTGCTGCCAAGCTTAGTTATTGACAGATGGCTGCAAGTAAAGGAGGGACTTGGAGAGGTGACTGCAAGGACAATGCTGGGAAGGAAAAAGGGCAGAAGTGAGAGTGCCGAGTGCCGGGGAGTCGGCGGTAGTGACGGGCACCCCACCACGCCCCTCACCAGCTGCTGGACATTGGGCTGTCGCTTCCTCTCCTGAAACTCAGGGTGTTCAGCTGATAAAGAGAGGGAGGCAGTCATTGCATGAATATGAACGGGAAAACTAAAATTCACATTATTTGCATCATGCCTGATAATTTTCAAAGCAGATTACCTTCTTCATTTCAAGTTCCCAGAGGGTAGAAGATGGCATCTGTCAAGCGCCCGCTGGGTGCCAGGCACAGGACTGGGTGTTGTGTTTGCATTCATCTTGTGCCGGCTTCAGAGCAGCCTCCCTAGATAGCATTCTAATTTTACACTTGAGGAGAATGAGGTCCCCCTGCTAGGAAGTGGCCCAGCCGGTACTGGGCCTCCGGGTTCCCCGATTCCCTCTCTGTTCAGACACTTCACTCTGTGTTGGGCCACCCTCAAGCATCAGGACCTTCAGAGGCTTTTCTGTGTTCCTTTGACCCCATGATCATTTTCAGGTTGAAATGATACAAATGAACTTCTCCAGACTTTGATATCCTCATAGGTTAGGAAAAATGCACCTATTATTAATTTCTGTGACTCAGCAAACTCATGTAATTTAAATGAATTAAGTTTGTTTGTTTCTTACCACGGGTGAACTCAGCACCTTTCACCTGTTAGGCAGGTATTTATGCTGCTGAGCTATCTTCCCAGCACTGAAATGAATTAACTTAAAGTTATTTAAAATATGTAAAATGCTTAATAGTTTACATTTTTGTATGAAATATATACAACAGAAAGTTACAAATGAAAAAGTTTTGGCAAGAAGGCAGGATTCTTTTTTTTTCATAGTTAATGAATTCATTTTTTTTCAAATCAAATTGGTAGGACAGTTTCAATAATGAACACATTGCATACATTCCTCCCAGTGGTTAATTGCTGTACAAGATGTGGACATGATATCCTATCTACAAACACCATTAGAACAAATCATTCTATTCATTAAGAGAATGTAACTATATATCTATCCCAACCACCTTGAATACACAGATACAAAATGGACATTCATCTGTATAGCGTTTTTTTTTTTTGTTAAGTTCTGTTATTTGAATATTATAGGTGTGTTAACTCAGCAAAATAATCCAAAAGAGTTCATTAGTCCCTAATAATACTGGGTCTTCTGCTTCACTGGCAATGTCAGAAATTGTTGACCTGAGTCCCCTAAAGCTCAACATAACAGCATGGCTTTAGTTCTTATATTTCGTTTTTATACTTTTCTGCTGGGTGGTTAAGACCAAGGTAAAGCAGGACCTATGCAACAAGAGTTGTATCTTTTGGGTCTGATAAGGTCAGTGAAATCCCCTCAGGATTTATCTTGAGATCCTGTACCTCAGATTGTTTGTGTCAGCCATGTGGATGAGTCACGGCCATTGCTTGGCCAATGTGCTTTCTGTGAAAGCCTGAGCGAATGTTTGAAGGCAGGACTCTTACATGTTGCTGATAGCAAGCTAAAAAGTTGTATGCTTTTGAGAGAAACTTGGAAATATCTGATAAAGTTGAAGATGGGTGTATGTCATGACTCAGAAACTACATGTCCAGGTACACTGAAGAGTAAGGGCAGTAAGGGAGAGGACTGCCGGCGGACATCTCAAAGTATGTTGTAAGTACGAAAAACCCTTCTATGAACCCAGTACTCCAATAATTAATATACACTAATAAACATTACACTTCATCTGTGCCCACGTAGAAATAAGTTTATTAAAAGTACACTGGGCTATTGACAGACATGAAATGTGATGCAGTGGCGAGCAATAAGTGAGCCTCAACTCTACTCATCACATGGGATACTGAGCAGGGAGCAGATCTCAGGGCACGGTGGTAGCATTTTTATAAAGTTAAAAAGCTGGTAAAGCTAAAAAATGTGTGGTTTAGAATATTCACATGCATAGTAAAACTGCTGGGGAAGATTAAGAACAACAAAGCAAAGTTCAAGCTGATGGTTAACAGTGGGAAGAGCAAACGAAGGGAAAACAAAGAGCTCAAAAGGGACAGACAGCATCTGGTACTTAAACAGATGAGTACCTGGGCACACACTATTGTATTATTTGTCTTACTTATTAAAAATATTTGGATTGTTAACTAAAGCTCACTAATTAAATACATATTTATAGAGATTAAATATTTAGTAATGATTTAAAATGTAATTATAAAGAAATATGTGTAGGCTATTTGTTAAGTGAATGAATGAATGAATGAATGAACGAATGAATGAATACATATTCCCTTCCCATTTCACAGCCTTCTTCCAGTCTACAGTGAGCTGGGGCTGGATTACTTGTTGCTGTGAATCACTAGAGAAAAGTACAACTAGGGAGTGTAGGTGACGCTGTCTGGCTCATTCTCAACATAGATTTCTTTTCTACACCTCTTCCTATCCTTTATCTAGCCATCTATTCATTTATAGATACATGTAGTCAATAAGTGTTTAGTGAAACAAAACCTAGCAGACATCAGGTGCAACTTCTTTAAAGAAGTAAGTTTCCATCCAAGATAATGAGGCATGTGACTACAGTCTCAGAGATTATCCTAGGGTTTGGGGGTACAGCTCAGTGGTAGACTGCTTGCTTAGCAGATGTAAGGCCCTGGGTTCAATTCCCAGCCCTGAAAAAAAAATAAGAAATGAAAAGACCAACAGCACTCCATCTGAATGTGGGAGACAAGGGCAGGGCATCCTTGGGATCCTGAACTCACCTTGGCACACAAATGATGAGGGTGTTTCCCCTGGGTGCACTCGGCCCGTGATGAATATCACCTTCTGCTCTGCCCCTTCCCGGAGATTTTCTGTAAAATAAAATTGAATTCAGTAAAGAGGGTAAGAAAAGCAAAGATTAGAGATTAGCACGTGGGCATGAGATACACAAAGAATGGGCCAAATACACGGATCTCTTAAATTTTGATGTTAGACTCATTAAGGCCCAGACAGTGCTGACTAATTCAACTATGTCTCTGGTTACTCACTATGAAATGACAGCATTCTCTCTACTTGGTGAAATGCTGTATATCATATTAATAAAGAAGCTATATGAGTGAAGTTGAATATCAGAGCCACTGACTTTGATCCTGTACAGGGTTCAGTGTTCTACAAACTAGGACAATAACATTTACTTTGTTAGTTGTTATGATGATTAAACAAACTGACATATTACAGAGTACTCAGCAAACACCTAGGAAATGATGGAATGAGCATAGTAGCTACTTATAGTAACAGTAGCAGCACACACACACACACACATACACACACACACACACACATTCTGTATAGAAATATGTATTTAATACTCCTCTTACCAAGACTCAAAGAGGTTATATAATTTGTTCGTGGTCACAGAGCTAATAAGTGGGGATGAGATTCAGATTAAATGTTTGTTTGGAGATGATGAAGTACCAGGGACCAGGTTTCCCTTTCACCTTAAGCAACTGAAAAATTAAACAAATGTGCATTTGTAAGTCTTGGATAAGAAAAGTGAAACAATGGAGGCATGCACTCTGACCACCCTGGCACATTTTGCCTGGTGGTCCCCTGCAGACCAGAAAGCAGGGGATGGTAGGCTAGGCAGAGCCTGGACGTCTCACTGAGATCCAAGCACAGTGGGTGGCAGTTGTGGGGAAACTCTGTGGACTGCAGAGAGGAGGGAGATGTGTAGAAAAGAAATCTGGAATTCTGTAAAGGAGTTTTCTTGTCTCGTTGTTGAATCCTAAAATGTACATGCATAGGGTAAATCTTTATGCTACAGTTTGGATCTCAAATTGCCCTTCAAGGCCCATGTGTTAGAAACTTGGTCCACAACCTGTGCATTAAGAGTTCGTGGATTTGTCTAAGGGGCAGCACCTAGTTACCGATGATTATGTCTCTGGAGCCACATGCTCAAAGGAGGCTCTGGGACTCCAGCCCTTACATTTATCCTAGTCTTTGCCTCCCAGCACCATGGGGTGAGCAGTTTCCTTGGCTGTCTGCTCCCACCATGCTGTACTGTGCTGCCACAGGCCCAGAAGCCAAATTTTCAAGTACCCTTGAGCTGAAGCTTCTGATAGCATGAGCTAAGACAGGTCTTTTCTCCTTATAGTTAGTTTACCTCAGGGATTTTGTCACCGTGATGGAAAACTGAGTCACATACTCCACTCTTCAGAGCAAAATGGCCGGTGGGCTGAACAGTACACAGTTCTCAGGGGTCACACAGGTTTTGAAGTCATTTGAATTCAAATATGGATGAGAGAAGCACAAAGTACTACTCTGCACACAATGTAAAAGTCCTTGCAGGTCATTCAGGGAGAACGAGAATCCGAGGGATCATTTCGTAGAGGTAGACTCTAAATTCACTCTAATAAAGTTTTAAAATAAGTCAAAAGAAGCAAACAGAGCAAACAGCACTGCTTGTCATACTCTCTGCTGTTGTTGCCATACTCCCTCTAAAGGAAGCCCAACTCTCTTTAAAAGAAGACAACCCAGTCCAGACATTCAACAATGTATGACTTACAATGCCCAACCTTTAATAAAAAACTATTAAGGGTGTAGAAAATGAGAATGTGATCCCGACTCAAAAGCCATGTTATTCTTCTATGAAAGAAGTGCAATCTGTGTAATAAAGCCTAGCTATTGTGCAAATATATTTCTGGATAAAGACAACAGTCAGGAGAGAAGTTCCAAAAAAGCAGGGGTAGCATCTCTGTCGTAGGTATAGGGACACTGGTTGACATGGAATAGAAAAATGATCTGAATGTAAGTTAGGAAGAGATAATGAAGTAAATTCGATTGAAGGAGCCTGTCTATGTTAAAGGATGATTTGGAGAGAAAGGGTATAGAAATAATTAACAGATTATCTCTTTCTAAAATGCTGGTAATAGGCATATTGAATCTGGCTCATCATCCCAAAACAACACCTATATCAGAGACTGAACAAAAATATTAAATCTATTCAACATTGTTTAAAGTTTTGTAATTTGTTTGGCCAATTGGGGTCACCAATAAGGGCTGGGGGGAGTCAGTTTCCCCTAAAAGCAAAAAACTTTCATGAACTAAACTATGGGAAACCGTCTCCTGTGCACAGTGCTGTGTTAGGCACATTTAGGAACAGAGAGAGAAAGAGAGCGAGAGCGAGAGCGAGAGAGAGAGAGAGAGAGAGAGAAGGATGTGTCTAATATCATCCCCAGGACATTATATGAAGTAGATACCTACAAACTGGCTGCTGAATTAACAAATAAAATGCTTATATAGATCATGGTTCGTAAAGAAGTTTGGATAGCTATCGTTTCACTAAATTTTCATCTCACTTTTTTGAGGTACACCATGCTAACACGAGGGAACTGAGGCCCATGGCAGCGAGGCCAGGCCTAAGGTCACGCAGTCGGCAGTCAAGCCCTGGCTCCCAGCCAGTGCTCCCTTCGCTCATCTGTCTTCCTCCTGCTGTAGCTACCATCCTAATGACATTATAGAATCCCACAGCTGCTGCATTTCCATCTACAGTGTACACAAGAGCTTGATTTTATTCCTTATTATTGGTGGAAACCGAGCTTCTGTCTCAGTATTTGTATTACCTTTTCACTTAAAAATACATCATCAAGTTCTTTAAAAATACAGTACTTAACACTGACTCTAGCCCAGCAGTCCAGAAATGATAAATGGCATCACTAAGGGCCTCAGTGAAGGCTATCTTTATGGATGTCTCCCCTGACCGGGTACCAACTCAATTGCATTCAGCCTTTCTGCTGACCACAGGAAAATGCAAAACGGGCACTCTATCTGCACACTAATTTTACTGAGCCCCTGTGTCTTCATAAAATGATAACATGGGGCTAATAAAAATCAAGCGTCTCTGGTGCTAATATAAGCAAATGTTGATGCAGGCAGGTAACAAATTGCTTTGTCATTTAGGAGGCCATAAAAGAGCATTATAATCATCTTTAGGCAAAATGGATGGGTTGCCTTTGCTTAGCTTTTAGCTTTCATTTGCAAAATAATTTAAGGTAATGTAGCAGCTCTGAGGTGGTGTGACATGGGACCACCCACACACGCTCCTGTCACCAAATCCCCTGACTAGGTGCCAAGCCAGTGAAACATATCCTGGAGGAGGAAGCAGGGACGAAGAAAGAAGTATGCTCTGACAAAGCTAGAGGGAAAGAGTGCAAACAATGGGAACAAGAATATCCCATAAGGGAAGATAAAACCAGGGTGCTAATGGAGGAGACCACATTCAAGGGTACAAGGACACACTCAAATAGAACTGGGACAGGCATACAAAGCTGCCCAGTTAAACATAGGTGTTTAAATTCAAATGTGCTTTATGTAGCATCCCTAGCCTGCATGTGCACATGCACACACACACACACACACACACACACACACACGTTCACACATCATCCCTTTGTCATTATAGTCCTTATTCATAATGTATTTATCAAACACCTATTAGGTTCTGATATACCTTGACATATATCAGATGCTGATATTATCTTGATTTTGCAGAAAACCAAGGCCAGGAGAGTCAGCAACTTCTCCCCATTCTGAGACACGACAGAGCCAGAGTTCTAATCTAGGCAAACTATAGTTTTAATTTCCATACTATACTGTCTGTTGTAGAGGCAAACAATAATATTATTCTATTACTTTAGCAATTAAATAATATTTATGAAGTAATTATTCTGTGCCAAGTACTTTATATGGCATAATTCTTATTTCATTCTTGTTGTAACTCAATGAAACATCTTACTATTGCTGTACAATTTTTTTTAGCCCTCATTTAGAGCAAGAAATTGAAATCCAGAAACATTAAGTGACTTGCCTAAAATTTGGCAATGTAGCAAATGTGGGAAAAAATTAAACTTAGGCCTTTTATTCATCTCAAACTTATAGTTTTAACCCCTGTATCATAATGGCTCTTGGAGATTAAGCAGAGTCCCTGTGGTGGTTTTAAAATTATATCCACCAATTCTATGTTAATCTCCTCCTTTCAAGAGGTAGAGATTAACACCCCCACACACTGTGCGCTGGGCTTACAGTCTCCTTCTAACAATGGAGCGCCATAGAAGGGGTGATGCACAGTTCTTCTGAGGCTGGGCTATCAACGGACTGTGGCTTAGGCTGGTTTTTTCCCTTTCTTGAATCACTCACTTTTGGGACAGCCAACTGTCATATCATGAGGGTAGGCAGGTGGTGGACAGAAAGGCCCCAGTGGTGAGAAACTGAAGTGTCCAGCCAAGAGGAGCTAGGCTCTGCCAAGACCAAACAAGTGAGCCTGGAAGGGGGTCTCCCGCCCCCAGAGGACTGCTTCCTCAGTGGGAGCTCATTGCAGCTTCAGAACCTCACTGAGTGCTCCCACAACTTGGACCCAAAACACTGAGAGATAATAAATGTTTGTTATTTTAAGATATCAAAGTCTTGAGAAATTTTTTAGCAGTAAGAAATAACTAATAGCTTCTCCCTGGAGATATTTGCTCAAGTTGATATGTTGGGCCATATGTAGAACCTACATAACTTCACATTTTATGTGTTGATACTGAGCTTGAATGAGGACCAAAGTCATAATCCCAGTTCCAAGGTAGAGAGAAATACTTGATCTGTTTGGTCAGTTATCAGTGGATTAGGGCTGCAGAGAACCTAGAAGATGTCAAGAGGCCCCAAAGAGTACCGGCTAGGCCCTCTAGACACAAAAGTCTCCCAGAAGTTCACTGTCAGTTTTGTTTCTCCACTTTTCTTGAAATAATTCCAAAAATATCTTGTATGGAATAAGGTAACAATGTGAAAGAAGAAGAAAGTGATGAACTGGAAGAAGAATTTGGGGTGTTCCCATAGGTGGATTTTTTTGACATCTATACTTTTATATTTTCTCAGCTTTATGACCCTAGAAGAGGCATCATAAGGTCAAGTAAATATTCTTCCTCTGGTTCTAAGCCCGATCAACTGAAATGTTTTCTCCAAGCCTCCAAATCCACACTGCTACTACACTTAGGACTGGAACATCCCTGGCACTGGTCTCCTCTTGCCAGGATCTCCTTTGCTTTCCCATCTTGCAATGAAAACCAAAATGGCCATTCTGAAATGTAAGTGGATTGCACCACTTCCTCTGTCCTAAACTCTTCATCAGGTCTCGTGCTCAGACAAGTCAACTTTTGCTCTGAGTCGTGGCATCTGGTCTCTGAAGCAAGAGCCTACACATCCCTCCAGCTTCTTCCACTGGCTCTGGCCCCATCTAATTATTATGTATTCCCCAGACACAACACGGACATGGCTTTCCTCCTCTCGGAGAATGAGCTCCCATCAGCCATATAGTTTACTCCTACTCAGCCTTTGAGACCCAGTATGGATGTGTCTCTTCTGAGCAGGAAAGGAGGAAACTCATGTTCAGCCAGGACTTGTCTAGGCCAGCTCTGGTGCTAATGTTTTTCTTCGTCTGTTTTCATCAGCAACGACTATGTCATGCTGAGGATAACATGGAGAAATATCATACTGTGAGCAAAGAAAGAACAAGGGATGTGAATTACAGCAAGGACATAATTGAGGTGCAGAATTTGTTGCAATTAATTTTATGAAAAAATTAGCTCTAGCAGGTATCAACTAAACTATCTTAGAGGCAGTGGAAAATCAGAAGCTGCATTTAGTATTCATTCCATCTCAGGGCTCACTCAGCCTTACTGACTGGTAGGAGAATCCAACTGGAGGGAAGAGCTGGCTGAGAGAGACTGGATAGGACCCTGCTCTCTCTGTTTCTTCTGTCCCTTGAGGGATGCAAACATCCTACTGACTTCCCTGGACCGTAAGCTTTTGGGTCAATTATTTACCCGCTCTAGGTTTCAGTTCCCTCACTTTTAAAATAAAAATAAGAATCTCTAGCACAGAAGATAAAGCTTAAGTAAGGGAATTTAAGCCCCTGACATGTGACTTCATCTATCCAAGCAGGTACTATTTACTAAGTGACAAGCCACACGAATGAGATTCCTGAGCCTCGACACCATAGACATCTTGAGCTGAATAACCCTGTTATAGGGCAGTACAAAGACTTGTGTGCTGTGGGATGTTAGCAGCATTCCTGGGCTCTCCCCACTCGGTGGCAATAATACCTCTTGCTCACTAATGTCCATCGAGAATATCTTTAGATGTCACTGAATGTCCTATCCGATTTGAGCCCTGGTTGAGAACCATCCCCTTAAATCTTTCCTCTGTTATTGGCAAATCTTCTCCAGTTATCTTCAGCCCACCCCGGCCTCACCACCCCTGAAATCTCAGTTCGTGGTCCAGACTCTCTTCTAGTCATAAATCATTTGCTACTGTGGCCAGGCAGGAACGGTACCTATGACTCATGCCTGTTGTGCCTAATGCCCATGTCTATTCTACTTTTGCTTGGCTGAACCTCCAGGTCACTGAGAAAACAGTGATGTTGGCAAAGTTTATTTTCAGTTCTGGACTCTTAAGCTTCGCACCAGCCACCTCTTAGCCTTCCCTGATCACATTCCCTCTCCTAGGTCCAAATCTCCCAGGGCCTAAAGATTCCTCTTGTGTAGTAGACTCATCACACCACAGAGGTAGAGAGTGCTTGTTCTACCTTCTGTGAAGTGGAAGAAGAGAACAGAAATGACTTTGAAAGGGCTAAAGATAAAGAAAAGTTCACTATAAGAATGCAACATTGGTTCTGGAATTTCAGATTTTAACAATAAAAGCCTTTCTAGGGCACTTCCAATATCTTTGCAAATTAATGTTCTAACAGGTCTTAAGACATTTATAAACCATTCTGTTGGCTTCAAAAGGTAACATAATTCCAAGAGACTCCCAGAGGACCTTTGTGACTGCAAAGCAAGTGAGGTTGCTGAGAGTGGCAATCTCACTGTAGAGATGGAGGGAAGGGGACTAAGGAGGACAAATGACTCCCCCAGGTCCCACATTTGGGGTGTTTGTGCAGCTCTGAGGTCCAGGGTATGGAGCTCCAATGTCTATACAGACTCTGGCCACTGCACTGGGCCGCAAGAGGCAATGTCCATGCAAACAAACACTTGGAAAGTGCCTAGTGAGTGCCTGGCAGAGAAGTGAAGGGCAGCCGAAAGAGTCCAGGCCTGAATACAGTGGCTTGGATCAGCTGAGGATTTGTCACCTCGACAGTTACAAGAGTAGCACTAAACCTCTATCCTCAAACAGGCTGCCCCTGCTGGCCATAAGACTGGCATTCTAGGCCTGGCAGGATGTCAGAGGGAGGGCTCTTCCTGACACTGTCCTCATCCTGGCATCCTACAAGTACCTCTAGGAAGTCTGAACCAAGCCTTACTGCTCAGAAAACGTGCTTAGCTGGGGACCCTAGGCAAGAGATCGTAGTACAAGATTCCCCAGCAGAAGGGTCCTGGGATTGGTCTCTCAGGAACTGTTATGTGAGACACAAGTTAAACAGGATTGGAACAGACTCAACAGTGGCTTTTATTAAAGTCTCATGGAGCTCTATATCTTGCACTGAAGGAAACTGGACATGGCTAGGGTCAGAGTTGGCCTATATTGAGGGCTCGTCCCAGGAGACTCAGTTGTAAGCTAGCTGGTGGCCACTAACATTCTTGGGAATAGAGACTGGGCCCTGATGGGAGGTCTGGGCAGTGCTTATGATGTGTACTACAACAGTTTTCAGCTGAGGCAGGACAGGGAATCAGCATAGGTCTGAAGTTTCCATAACAGTAAGGCTGAGGGTAATGGACTTTTTCTTTTGTTAAATTCAGCATACATATTCTAACATCAGTCACATGTCAAACTTTGAATTGATCCCTGAGGATGCAGAGCAGAATAAGAAACTGTCCCTGTTATCCAAGGGTTCAAAAACTAGTGGAAGAAAAAGGTCACTCCTGTGTTTGAGGTTATGAACTTGAACTCTAAAGTGAAATAAGAGAGTTCAGTCCAAGTCCTGGCACATGTATTTATGTGACCTTGAGCTCTGAGATCTTTCATTTCTTCATCTGTGCAATGTGGATAGCAGTATAGATCTCATGGGAATCTTACAAGAACTAAATACAAGACGACCCATCAGGTATATGTGTAAGAAAAGATCTGATGCCTAGAAAGTGTTCAAAACCAATGCCTTGAAGGCGAGGTCACTAGGTCCAGATACCTAATCTTACAAATGCAGAAACTGGAGTCACTAGACTTCAAGTGACAAGACAGCCACATTTTTTTTTCTAGCTCCTTTATAATTTGTATTTTCAGTGCCTGGCACACAGTGAGTACTCACGAAAGAATCGTACAGTATCCATTGCTGTTTTGTTGAATGAGTGGACAAGGCCGGTACTGAATGCCCAGGATTTCCCCAGTGTGTGCCCTGCCTTTGGAGTCCAGGAATTCCTCACCAGATTCAGTTGCAGGCTTCTTAGCAAATGCAAATTGAATTATGAAGTGCCCTTTTGGAACAAGGACAACACAAACAGTTTCCCTAGAAAAAGAAGGCCAGGAGAGGTGAAAGCTTGGATGAAAGTCGAAGACAATAAGTTCTAATCAAACTTGATAAATATGTAAATTAAAACAGCTAAACTGTTGGCTTTGACAAATGACTTCTCAGTAATGGATTTTTCCACAGTGAGAGGCGAGAGTTCATCCTCCCTGATTGTGGCAAGAAAAGCCCTCTCTTGCTTTCCCAGCAGTGTGGGAGGATGGGCCAGGCCCTGGGACACTCTAAGGCAGAGGAAGAAACTAATCCTTCTTTTACTAGAAGTCATTTATTTAGCATCTGGTAGCTGCTAGGCATAGCTGCCATCAGCCCTGCAAGAGAGATTAGAATCTCTGTCTCATGGACATTAGAGACAGATGAGGGCCAGAGTCACCTGACTCCAAAGCCTGATGTCACTTGATGGGGCAAAGCAAGCTGTCATGAAGGAACAATGGTCCCTCCAATGTTTTTATTGCCATTTGAAGGTCCAACTCAAAGCCTTGCACTCTTCTTTCCCCTCGTAGGGCATGGTGTTTAGAAAAGTTCTGCTCCTTAACTTTTTGAGCAGCTCCAACAGACCTTTCTCTGTGCTTTCATTCATCTGGTTTTGCATCTGTCAAATAAGCTGATGGAGTCATGTAAGCAGAAGGCCCAACATCAGGGGCAGCAACAGGTAGCCAGGGGGCAGCTTCTCTGCATGATGCAATTACCACTTTAAGCCACTGCATTTTGGTTGGTGAGGTTGTTTTGCACCAATAATGAACCAGAATGACTACTTTCTGCAGTTAGCATGTGGATGGGCTGGTGGTACTTTAGGCCTGCATCTAGGTAGTTAAGCTCCTGCTGCCATGGGGCTAGTGTTCTTACAGTGTCAGTTCTGAGGCCCCAGGAACCCACTCAGAGGGTAATGGAATTAGAAGGGTGGGAGGCAGTAGATGGCAGATGAGGGAAGACCAGTATTGAAGAATGGCAGGGGAGGCAGAGCCACTAGGAGAGGAGAGCCCTGGGATAGCGTCTGGTCTGCTGAAAGCCACCCAAGGACTGGGTACAGGGAGGGAACAGTTGCCTTCAATTCTAAGGGGTTACCGTGGGGTGACATGAGAGATAGCTGAACAGCAGCAGGTTTTCAGGAATGCTGTAAGTGATTTACACTCTCTGTGATTCAAGTCTCTCTGGACCAGGGAGGCTGAGCACAATGGCCAGGGCCGCAGAGGTAGCAAGAGTTGGCGCTGGAATTTGAACACGGGATTTAAACTTTTGTCTTCAAAAGCCAGTCTCTCTTCTGATGCCCCAAGGGCAAGAGGGCACCCCCACTGTACTGAACACCAGTGACATTATTCTGTGTGGACATGCATGCAGGCACATTCGCCCATCTGCCTCCGACTCCAAGACCTACGATTACTTGAGTTCCTACAAAAAGTTAGCAAAGTGGAAATGCAAACAGAAAACCAAGTTTAATGGTTTGCAGCCTTGAAAAGTCCCTAATCTCACAATTTCCCCAGAGAACCAATATGCATGAGCTCTGTGCGTGCTTCAGGAAGGTTCCTGATAGGGCCTGGATCTCACATCTGACTTCCGTGATGTTGGAGGAATTGAGATTTAAGAGTGTTCTTTCCTATTAAGGTCATCACTGACTTGCATAAAAACACTACTTTCAATCTCAGATCCCCACTGGTGCCTCTATATGAGCACCAAAAGTGCAATTGAGCTTTGGGGGTTCATTCAATGAAGGAAAAGTATTTCTATTAAAGTGCAATTTTATTTTTCTCTCAACACAACATCTTCAGAAGAACAAGGGAAGCTGAACTCTTCTGGGCCTTGAGAAGACAAACCAGCCCATCCCTGGACCATGAGGTGCTTAAACAGATACATAGCACCTGAGAGAGGCAAGGGTCAGTAAGGAAGGGAAAGGAAGAGGAACCGAGGTAACCGAGCTCCTGTCCCCACGACTCTTCAGCAGTGTTCATCAGGGTGAGACTTCTGCTTCCCCTGTTTCTGCCAAGGCCCACTCCAACAGATGAGTAGGTTCCCCAGAAGCAGCCTGCTGACTCTTTCACCCTACAGTCCATTGTCTGACAACTGTTCCCTCCCTGTACCCAGTCCTTGGGTGGCTTTCAGCAGACCAGGCGCTATCCCAGGCCTCTCCTCTCCTAGTGGCTCTGCCTCCCTTGCCATTCTTCAATACTGCTCTTCCCTCATCTGCCATCCACTGTCTCCCACCCTCTAATTCCATTACCTTCTGAGTGGGTTCCTGGGGCCTCAGAACTGATACTGTAAGAATACTAGCCCCAGCGGCAGGCCTACAATACCACCAGCCCATCCACATGCTAACTGCATAGCCCTGAGTCGAGAGAATACCGCCAAAGGTCACCAAATGTTGTATGCTAGGAAGTGTGAGGATAAAGGACTAACTGAAGAGGTTGCTGAGGGCCAGCAAATGGCCCAAGGTTGTGTAGCCGGGCAGGATAGGAAGTGTAGCCTGAGTCTGCTTAATGTTACAGGCTGTGTTCTCTCTCACCTGAGGCTCCAGGCTCAGCTTACTCACAGAGAAGACACAGAGTACATACTAATGCATGTGCGTGTGTGTGTGCACACATGTGTGTGTGCATGTGCGTGTGTGTTTATAAGTGTGTGTGTGTTTGTATTTGATTCTGTCACTTACTAACTATAAGGTCCTGAAAAAGTCTTGACCTCCATGTACCTCAGTAGGAACAATAGTAATATTCATCTTATTGGCTATTGTGAGAACTAAATGTGTTTAAATAAACTGCAAATAATGGTGCTTATCACATGTCGAACCCTCAATTAGTGTTTGATGTCATTATCATTTGGCATATATTTCTTGAGCTCCCAATCACTGTGTCCCTTCCAGCAAGCCTTTCACTCTACTATGAACCTCTGCCTCATCCTCCTTTTGCCCCTTCTGTTATTGCAGTGACTGCCCAGCAACAGACTAATAATTTTCTTCTCTTTTGGTCCCACCTTTCCCCTCTGGTGATTCTGAGTTTTGGGGGGAAGGGTGGATGTCAAAGCCCTGTCTTGCTCATCTCTTCCTGGTGGTGTTCATTTCCTTTATCTGAGACAGAGAAGGGCATTTTGACATGGTTGTTTTGATGTGAGAGATTTGAAATGGTTGCATTTAAATGTGAAATTGCTTTTGAAAATTACCAGGTACTGTGTGAAGCACACCCCACACCTGCTGTGTATCTGCTTTTCACTGTCTTCCCACCAACTCCTCACTGCCCCTTTCTCCCACATACCTAACCCTGACCCAGAGCCCATGCACCAGCCTCCCTCCTGGAATTCCCTTGCCAGAAAGGGAGACCTGGGTTGGGAGGGATTCTGGGACAAGTGGAGCTCGCCTGAAATATCTCCCTGGCATGCTATTTGATAATGTCTGTTTTAAGCTGAATGTGTAATGGTTTATTTTCTGAGCTGTGTCAAAATGTCCCCTTATCAAAACAGTTGTGTCAGAGTAGCTGCATCAATGTGGCTGAAACAAAAGGACCATGTCAACATGATCTGAACTAGGCATAAGAATCCACCTGGTACATCGCAGTCCTCAATAATGGGTTTGAAAGATGGACTGTTAAGTAGATTAATAAGCAATCAGCCACACAAAACGCCATCACTCTCTGTAGAAATTACTTGTGATTCTAGTGGGGATGTTTCCATCACTGTAAGGACCACAGAAGTTAAGGATGCTGCCCAGTACCACATGGCATCATAGAACAGTGACATTAGAGCCAAGCATGGTCTTATTCCTGTCTTCTCTTTTGTAGCTGACACTCTAAGGGAGAAAGTGACTTGACCACCACCTCACAGTGATTTGGTTTTTCAGATTAGGATTTCTCTATCCCGTGCCACAGGACTGCTGGGCTCACAGTACCACTCGGTTCACAGCTTGAATTGCGGAGATCACAGCAGGCTCCTGAAGATCTGGATGTGCTACTTGAACATCAAGCTGGCTAAGTTCTGGATGAAAGAAATTTAGGTGTTCGACTAGACAGGTTGTCAATATCCTATCAGCCAAGCAGTCCACTGGAACAGCAAGGCATTTTTTTTTTTAGAGTGGGTCTGAATGAGGCAAGGGCAGGCATCTACAGATACAGGGCACAAATGAGGAGCTGACAGCGTATATCCATTTCTGTGAGTGATATTTCTGTAGGTGGCTAAAGGAATAAACCGCTGTTAGCCTGATTTAGGAAATTGTATCTCTCTGCTGTCTTTGTGGCTTAATGACTGGGATTTGAATGCCATTTTTTCTTGAATAAAATAAATCATAAAAACTTAATTTACAAGAGCTTGTTTCCAGGAGATGTGTTTAGAGAGCAGCATTATGTGTTTTTAGGACAAAAAGGCTACAGTAAATGTAGACACTTTATGAAAACCCTGCCTTAGACTATCCTGGGGTATTTAGGAGTGGGGTTAGATGGGCCTGGGTTTAAAGTGATCTGGTTTAGGAAAGTTGCCGAACGTGATTTCATTTGAGGCCAGGCAAGAACAGTAAGTAAACTGTGTGTTCCAGAAAGGCGGCCTCCAATATTACTGACTACAGATGCCTTCAGCCCTGCCTTCCCCCTCCTGGTGGACACTTTCAGGTATGGTGGCCTGGGTGCCTGAAAGTGCTATCAAGCAACACAAAAGGGAGCTGAGCACTAGAGGGGACTCAGCAGAGTGGCCACACACAAGGATCCACCATCCTCCGAGTGGGGGCGTTGCAGGCCACTTCATCTTTCTGTGATTCAGTCTCCTCATCTGCAGAGTAGGGATCATAAGTAGATGTTGTCACAGTGATACCTCCAGACAAATGAGGTGTCACTTACAAAGCTCTCAGAGCAGTGCCCACCACACGGAGCATCTTATGTAAGCGTCTGTTGAAGAGAATCATCGCCTGATTAATGGTGCATATCAGGTGCTCTGGGCTGTGCCAGGTGATGCTCACAATGGGGCCTTCCTCCTCCTGAGCCCATCCCTTCCTCAGAAACAGTCTCCTGTGAGCAGGTACCTGACATATTTCTCCAGGCATTCAAAGACAATGTATTAGAAAGAAACAGATCTTTTTTTCTGGTTCTCAACCCTGACACCAGCTGGGTAAGTGTGTTTTTTAAAAAAATCACTTATTTATTTGATACAGGATCTTGCTAGGCAGTTGAGACTCATAGTGATCTTCCTGTCTCAGCCTCCCCAGCACTGGGATTACAAGAATGCACTATCATGTCCTGTTTTGGTGGCTGGCACAAAGCGCCCAGGGTTCCAGGGCCAGCACCTCTCGTGGTCCTGGGGATCAAACTCAGGCCCTTGCACTTGCTAGGTAGGTGCTTAGACTGCCAAGCTGTCTTTCTAATCCAACTGAGGAGTTTTGTAAAAATGCTAAAGACCAGGCCATCCCTAGTACCTGCTGTCCCCACTCCATTTCTGGAGAAAAGCTCAAGCAGATTCTTCTTCCAATGTACAGTCAAGAACCACTTGTCAAATGTGGCCTTGAGCCAGGCCCCCCTCACGGGTCTGGTATCATCACCTGCAGTGAGAAGGGAAGGGCTCAGTGGTCTCTCAGCTGCACCCCTTCACCTGGCTGTAGAGCAGTATGACTCCAGAGGCTCTGAGGACCCAGAAGCTGCCACGCTGATCATAACAAGGGAAGAGTGTGGGGTGGGGGAAGACGTGGACAAGAAAACATGCGTACGTCAAGCAGATCATTTCTTGCAGACAGTCTCTTCCTGATAATAGGACAAAAAGTCCCAAGATAATAGAGGTATAGTGTTCCCAGGGAATTCACAAAGCATAGAACAAACAGATTGGATTTATAATGGAAATGTAAGCCACATGCATGAGGAGAGGAAAACAGGCAGTTTTCAAAGGATGAGGGAAGAAGGTTAATATATTTGCCATCAGAAACAAAAAGAGGCCCAAATGGGTGCATATGAGGGCCAGGCTCTGGGAAGGGTGGAAGAGAGTCATAGTGGTTGAGCTCCTGCCTTGTCAGGTGCATGTTACATATACAGCCTCACTCTAGCCAGCTTTCAGAGGACAAATGTTCTATCCACATCCTACAGTCAGGGTACTAGGGGTAGAGTATATGGTGGGCCCCAGCCTCAAGAGCCAGTGAGCAGCTGTACCAGGGGCATCTGGGAGCTGCTACACACCTGATCCCAGGACTCCCTTCACTCCAGCTTTCTCCTCTCTTTCTTAGACTTCTCTTCTCAGAACCTCATACGCCAGTCACAACAAAAACAAAAAAGGCTGGGAGGAAGCATCATTCAGCATACAGTCCCCACATTAAAGGTCCTGTCAGCATTCAGGAAAGGTTCCCAAGCCCTTGGGGACACTGGTGTAACAGGGAGATCCTTCCAATTTCTGAAGAGAATGAGCAAAGCTTGCCTTCTGAGAGCTGGTTGACAAGCACAGAGTGATGGATGGGGCAGGATGAAAGAGCAGCCTGAAGAGACTAGCGCCCTCCCAGGACATGGCTCTTGACTGTTTGATGCCACAAGCACATCCAAGAAGTGGTTGTCAGCAGGCATCACAGCCCGTGTGCCTCAAGAGCTCTGATGGGGCAATGCCAAGCTTAACATCTATATTAGGGAGATGGGAACCTAACACCACCAGGAGGGGCTGGTCTGCGGGACACCACCAGCACTTCAGTGAATGACAGCAGCCAGTGTGACTGCCTGGAGCTACAGCCAGGGCCTGGTCTTTCTCACCCCTGCTACACCTCTCTCCTGGCTCAACTGCCTTCTGAGGATCACTCAGCTGTCCCCTACCTCTCACTTGTCCCCACTGTGTAACTGGTGACGGAAGACAGGAGCCAGGCTGATATTAGCCTCAGGGCCCAACTGGCCCAGTAGCCTCCGCCTCCCCTTGCAGCACATATTTTAGTGTCCCCAAGTATAGGCATTGAGCACTTGAGATGCTGGGTGACAGAGTCGTAGGCCTGTTCTCCAGCAATTTCCTATCTAGTAAAAGGTGACATTTCAAAAATTAAAGGCAGATTTGATCTGAAGATGTGGGAGCTGACAGGAGATTACTCCAGCAACCCGGAGAGCTAAGTGCAGACAGATGTTGGGGCTAAACACTTAAAGAGCTCCCCAAGGAGAGACCACCATGACAGCAGCCAGCAAGCTGGCAAGAAGGACACCTGACCCTGCCCCCTTACTGTGCTCCACATGGGTGTCTTGATCATGCCAGCTCTGGACTGTGGTGATCCTGATGTGGGCTGAGACCCCTCAGCTCCTGTCTGCCACCAGCATCCTTTGGCATCACTCCTTATGTGATGCAAGAAGTCGATGGAGGAGATGAGCCTGCTCACTTGAAAGCCATGCCTTCCAATAGTGGTCACGCGACCAGCAGGATGTCCCTGGAAGACCCAGGCTTGCTTTTCAACAGCACTAATGTGGCAATAGCAAGGCAGTAAATTTCTATTTGTCATCCTATCTTTTAGAAAACCCATATTTCCCAATCCCTGAGTTCCTGTGGTGTCCTTTCAAAGCCCTTGTCATTAATGCCAAGTGGAGGAGTGCCAGCAAGCTATTTGCATTTTCAATTCTAGAAATCGTTAATATTTTAAAACTGCCAGCACCATGGTTTATTAACATACTTATATTTTCTACCTTCTACTATTAAAGGGAGACTTTCTATTTGAGAAATATATATGAACATTGGAGATTTCCCAACTTTGGTTCAAATTTTCCTCTAAAACCCTGCCCTCTGGACTCACAGTCCAGCAGAGGAGACTTACACACATGGGTAGTGAGAATGGACAGCCATCACTCCACTGCCTGAGGGACACAGGGACACAATCCAGAGGAGATCCTTGACCCAGCCTCACAGGGTGGGTAAGTTCTTCAAAGAAGGGCTTATGAGCAGCAAGAATGTAGGAAGTGAGAAAACCTGGGCGTAGACATGGCCTTTGCAATTACTTTTAGTCACTGTACCATAGGTTTACGTTCAGACCATTTTAGGTTCACATTTGAATTCTGAAACCATTAGCTGTGTGGAAACAACCATGACTTTTAGATCTCTTTTGGGGTATTGGGGTGAGGCAGCCTGGTCTTATATGATGCATCCTGCTTAACACAAAGGACCAAAGAGGAGTGGACCTTACTGGGGGCCACAGCCACACGGTTTGCTCTCCCCATCTCCTTTCTCCCCCTCCTGCTCCAGTTCTGCACTCAGTTCTGCAGTGATGTTATTCTCACATCTCCCCTGTGGATGTTCCCATTGCTCTTCATTTCACAGAGCAATGGACTGAGAATCAGAGAAGCTAAGTCAGTCGCTTCAGGTCACACAGTTGCAGTGGATGAGTAAGGTTTTGATCTCCTAGTATCTTGGAAATTAATCACCAAGCTCTTCTTTGCCCTACTCCAGAAAGTGCTACAAAGATGCAGTAAGAAGCCAGTGTGTGAGCCTGGTGTGTGCTCTTATAAGTGCCTTCCAAGGCCCAGTGCTTTAATGTCGCCCTTAAGCAGCGCACCCTAATCTCTCTGGCTTAGGGCCCATGTGGCCCTGCTCACACCTCTATGTGGCTGCTGTCCTCCTATGGTCCACACCTCTCCTGTTATATCCTAATTAACCCAAAAGACATAGTCCTTGCCCTTTCTATAATTTGTAACAACTAGCTCAGTCTTTGGCACATGTGCACATCACAAGACTGCAGTCAGGATTTGCTAAGTGGAGTTGTAAGAAAGCAATATCAACAACATTAATTCCCAGAAGAAAATATTTTCCAAAGGTCTTAGCCTGGGTATATCAATATAAAAATGACACAGCTCTAATGCACTTTCAGATTCAGATGGCAAAGGTGAACTCTGACCCCATCAAAAAATGAGAATAAATTAAATTGAAACACAAAATCATTTCTCTTGTTCCAGATCTCTGGATTTCTAATTAATGTGCAGTCCAATTCCAGGGATTATTAAGGGATCAGTAAGATTGTGTCTGTTAGCTCACAAACTGAGATGAATTTGGAGATAGGGATTTTCTTTGTTTTTCTTTTCTGGAAGGTATTGTGTTTCTTGTGGTGTAAGTCCACAGATGAGCGTGATCTCAGGTGATTGGGAAAAAAAAAAATACAGTGGAACCTCAGTTCACAGACTTGATTCTTTCTATGTTTCTGCATGTAAACTGAATTGGACAAGTAACAAATCAAATTTCCTCATAAGTTCAGTAACCACTGAATTTGATTTGGTCTTCATCCAATTTGGTTTGTGACCAGAATCATTGGAAGAACTAAGTTCACAAACCAAGCTACCACTGTTATTGTAGAAGCTGAGCTTGTATGAAGGAAGACACAATAAAACAGTTCTTAGTACACTCAACCACTCTGTCCCTGAGCATAGTAGCTTAGCCCAGGAAGTTATAGAAGCCAGACAGTTTTCTGTGGGTGGAAAAGGTGACAGCCATTGTGCAGTAAGATAGGAGGTGTCTTCCTAGAGCAACTGCTAATAGGTAACTCAGAGACTTGACAAGTCTGCTCCAGGATTTTGGCAGCCAAGACTCTGAAATATTGATATGGGAGACAATAGTGAGTGACAGGTGCCTCATTCGGGGAACAAGGAGAAATCAAAGCAAGTTAGCAGCTGGGAAAAGGAACTAACTTTGAACAGAGGGCAAAAATGCCAACTGGGCAAAACCCTTTGCAGAAGGCAGCTACCATTCCTACTTGGGACCATAGGGACTGGAGTGATGCTTTTCCAACTCAATGATTTCCACAACTGCATGATCAAGAATCACCAGGAATATCTGTTAGCATGCCAATGTCCCCAGCCCCCTCCTACCACTGAGTTAGATTCCCAATCAAAGGTCATGGGAATCCATAGTTTCTAAACTAGTGCCTTAGGTATTTCTTATGATGAGAATGTTATGAAAATTACTGATTTAGAACATTAGCACTTTCTCTGTTGAAGTATCTTAAATACCATTTGACTGTGGCTAAGTCACTTTCCCTCTCTATTTTTCATTTTCATATCTACAAAATAGAGCCAGGAATTCCTGTCCAGAGAAGCACTGTATTTAAGGAAGAAGCCAGGTGAGTGTGTTACGCATGTGGACAGTGCTTGGCACTTGGGAGAGTGCAATCTGTATGATCACCCCTCAGAGGTATAGAAACCACTGTCTACCCAGTCATTTGCCTCAGAGGTATCTGGAATTTCTCTTCCTGTGACCAAGTTTTGGCTCATAGGCATTCAGCATAAACTTCAAGTGTTCCTGTCCATAAGAGAAGATTTGAGTGCATTTCAGGGACTTTGTCCCATCATATCCCATGTCATAGGGCTTCCAAGTCCTCAGGAGCTGCAGGATGTCAGGACATGCATGGGCTTTCCTGGGGGGAAATTATACCAGGAAAATCCAAGGTTTCGGCAGCATTCCAAAGTCCTTTACATAATAAGCCTAGGTGAGAACTGATCTAAACTCATCCTCCTCTTCCTGACCTCTTTCACCAAGCCTCTTGGCAATATCAAAATATTAGATCCAGCCCAGAGCAAGGTATCTCAAGTTTGTGCAGGCTTCCAAGAGATCAAATCAACTGGGCATTGGAAGAGGGACTAGTGATCAAAGATCTGGGTGGGGAGATGTGGACCCTAAGTGTACCATGTGCTGAATTGTGTGGCACCAGAAGTCATAGGGTGAAGCCCCCCCATTTCTTCAGAATGTGGCTGTATTTGGAGATAGGACATTTAAAGAGAGCATCATGATAAAATCAATTCATTATAATGGGTCCTAATCCAGCAAAACTGGTATCCTCATGAGAAAAAGAGATTAGACAGAAACATAGCAGTGAAAGACCATACAATACTGAAAAAAAAAAAACAAAAACAAAACATCACAAAGCCAAGGAAAGAGGTCTCAGAAAAAAAAAATACAATACCTTGATCTCAGACTTCTAACCTCTACAACTGTTAAATAAACTTCTATTCAAGTCAAGTTGTTACAGGAGCCACAAGCAGACACAGGCTCCAAACGCAGGTCCCCTGCAATTTCTGGAGAACTTTGGCATATCACATGACTTCAGTTTCCTTCCTGTGAATGAGGATGCTTCACTTTGCATTCAAACATCCACCAAGTTCCAGGTGATGCTGGTAGCACCTACCTGTTCAACTCAAGAAGTATTCCTCCCTGCTCCCAATGAGCTTATTTTGAGATGGTACCAGAGGGACATTACAGCTCCAGGGAAAACTCTACTTCTTTGCTGACAAGACCCCACCCTAATACTGACACTTGGAACTTCTAAACGCCTGACAGAGAAGATGCAGAGATTGGCCTCTCTCTGCATTCAACTGAAACAGACCAGGAGATACAGAGCATGGCCTTCTGTGCTCCACATGTGCAGTTCACACACAGGTCTCATTTAAAACCATAGAGACTTTGAAGGATGGCACCTGGAAGGAGCTGTGGAACCTAGCATTCAGCGTAGCGCAGCAGGTCCACTTCAATGGGGCACAGCAGGAAGGAGCCAAGCATAGCAGCCAGACCCAAGCCAGGTCCAACAGATTGAGTTTGAGTTTGGTAGATCTAGACCTGGTGAGCTGAGAGGTACTACTAGGCCCAGCAGGGCCCAGACCAAGGCCCAGACCTACAGGTGCATCCTTGTGGCACAGAGGTGGCAGCAGGTAACTGGAGTGAGCTAGTCAGCCCGGAAGACTCCAGGTATGTGAAAGGGAGGTACCCAGACAGAACTCAAAGGAAACTAATTTAAATACAAATTCCCAATTTAAGATATACAGTTATAATATTTCCTCTTATGGTCTAAAGTACAAACCTGTTGGTTACAAAAGTTTGTCAATTTCTAAATTTCACTACCCATTATTAATATTGCTAATTGTACTACCGTAAACAGGAAACCATATCTGCTCTAATCACATGTTCTCTCTTGGGTAATAATACTGGGAGGTACTTGGGTGATACCTCACCAAAGAAAGCCCTATGCCATAGGATGGAGGACAGTGACAAACAGAAACCAATATCTCAATTTCAATCAATAGAGAAGGGAAAATCTTTTTTTTTTTTTTTTTCGGAACCGGGGATTGAACTCAGGCCCTTGCATTTGCCAGGGAAGCGTGAGAAGGGAAAATTTTGAGACATACACAAAACAAGAATCTCTGACATAGGAGAGATACCTAAAAAACAAACTCTACAGAGAGTCTCTGATTGCAATGATATAGCTACCTACTATCAAACTTTGACAAAAAGGTATCACAAAAATTAAAATAAAGAGTTTTCCTGAAATAGAAGATGACAGAAATAAGGAGCAAAATACAATCTCAGGCCCCAAGCCAGGAGACATTATCATAGAAGAAACTGAAAGTCACTGACCTGAAATCTCTGAAATAATAGCAACTACAGTAAAGAAGCAACTGCAGAAGGGTGTAGAGGAAATTAGATTAGAAATCATCTCCCAGGTTAAAAAAAAGATAACTATAGTGAAAGATTTACTAAACATTTTTAAGAAAGACACTGATAAAACAAATACAGAGAAATAGAAAAATGATGGAAACCTTGAATGAGCAATATAGGAAAGAAATAGAATGTCTGAAGCAGATTCAAAGAGCTACACAGGAAATTAAAAGCTCCATTAAAAATGGAGCTGGGGAGATACCTCAGTAGAATAAATGCTTGCCTGGCAAGTGCAGGGTCCTGAGTTCAATCCCCAGAACTGGAAAAAAAAAAGAAAGAAAAGAAAAGAAGAAAGGCAAAACTATTTGAGTGAAAGTGAAAGCAATTAGGATCCAGGAAATAATAATTCAACAGCTGCAAGACGATGCAAAGAAGATTGAAATAAGACTAATAGGCATCAGTGAGAAAGGAGGTAATACAAATGATATAAAGAGATATAAGGACAAAAGTAATAGCAGAAAACTTCTCAAACATGGGAAAACAATCTGATATTCAGGTAACTGAGGCATAAAGAACTGCAAAAAATATCAGTCCAATCAAAACTATACCCAGACATATAATAATCAAGATCCCAGAAATTCAGCACAAGAACAATATACTAGAAGCTGCTACAGAAAAGAAACAGATCATATTTAAAGAAAACCCATCAGAATAACAGCATATTTCTCCTCACAAACCATCAAGTCAAGAAAAGCATGGAGTTAAGTACCTCAAGTCCTACAAGAAAACAAATTTCACCCCAGATTGATATAACCTGAAAAACTCTCTTTCAAGTTTAATGAAGAAGCAAAATATTTCCATGACAAAAAACAACTAAAAAAATTCATGAGGACCAAACCAACCCTACACAGAGCATTAAAACATATTTTAGAATGGGATCAAAATGGCCACAATTTCAAGAATGACAGCAGAAAGAACCCACCAAATAGAGCAAACAAACACAGGAGAAAAGTAGGGAAAAAATAACAGGAAAATAACATGATAAATATAAGTCAATGCATATCAATTATAATCACAAATTTAAATGGACTCAATTCACCACTTAACAGAAGAAGACTGGGAGAGTGGATTAAGAAACAAAATCCAACAATAAGCTGTATATGAGAAACACATTTAACCCACGAAGAAATTCATAGGATCTCACAAAAAAGCAGGGTTAGCTATCCTGTTCACAATCTGAACTTCAAACCAACAATGACTAAATGAGATTTTAAAAAGTCAATACATACTGGTGAGGTGAAAATTCAAGAGGAAGAGATAACAGTCATAAATATGTATGCATCGAATATTACAGCATCCAACTACATAAGACAAATTTTAATGATATGAATAGTCTAATAATCAATATTACAATCTTAACAGGAAACTTTAATGTCCCATTATCTCAGAAAGATAGGTCAAGCAGGCAAAAAATTAGCATAGAGGTTGTAGAACTAAACCAGACTTTTGAACGAATGGGCTTAGTGGACACATACAGTGTGTTTCACCCAACGACATCTGAATACACATTCTTTTCATATGCACATGGGATGTTTTTTAAAATAGGCCACATATTAGTCCATAGGTCATGCTTAAGTATATGCAAAAAAAACCCAACAATTATCCCATGCATATTATCTGATCATAGTGCAATGAAACTGGACAGTAATGACAAAAGAAACCACAAAACCATAAACATATGACAATTATGTAACACTCTCCTCAGGAACCAATGGGTTATAGATGAAATTAAACAATATATACAATCCAACAAAAATTCAAGCATAACTTATTGGAATTTGAGGCATGCAATGAAAGCAGTTCTCAGAGGGAAATTTATAGTGGTGAACTCACACATTAGGAAAACAGAATGAGAACAAATAGCCTAATGCTGTACCTTAAGCTTCTAGAAAAAGAAGAGCAAACCAAGCCCAAAACTGAAAGATGGGAGGAAATTATAAAGATTAGAACAGAAATTAATGCAACTGAGACAAAGAAAACAATAACCAAATTAATGAACCAAAAATCTGGTTTTTTTAAAGATTAAATAAAATTGATAAATGCTTAACCAACCTGATCAAAAAGAGGAAAGAAAAAACTCAAATTCAAGCAATAAGTAATGAAAAGTGTGAAATTACTACAGATCTTGTGGAAACTCAGAAGATCATCAAAAGCTATTTTGAAAATCTTTACTCTCATGGAATTGAAGACACAGAAGAAATGGCCAGATTCCTAGCTAGGTACAAATTACCAAACTGAATCAAGAAGATATAAAAACTTTGAATAACTCAATGTCAGCCAATGAAATTGAAAATGTAATAAAAAACTTACAAAGAAAAGCCCAGGTCCTGATGGATTCATAGCTGCATTTTACAGGAAATTTATTTATTTTATTTTTTTACAGGAAATTTAAAGAAGATTTAATCCCAATATGCTTTAAACTCTTCAAAGAAATTAAAAGGAAGCAATACTCCCAAAATCAATCCTGTAGGCAACTATTATACTGATACCAAAACCAGAAAAGATTCAACCAAAAAAGAGGCCAATCTCCCTCATGAACATAGATGAAAAAATCCTCAACAAAATATTAGCAAATAGAATACAGCAAATCAAGCAGATTAGATAACCAGGCAGGATTCATCTCAAGGATACAAGCATGGTTGAACAAATGCAAATCTATAAATGTAATGCACTATATTAATAGAGCCAAAACTGAAAACCACATGATCATCTCAATAGATGCAGAAAAGGCTTTTGACAAAGTCCAGCACTGATTCATGATCAAAACTCTACAGAATTTGGAACAGATGGCATATACCTCAATCTGATCAATGCCATCTATGACAAACCAACAGCCAATATAATTCTAAATGGAGGGGCGGGCAAGATAGCTCAGCAGACTAGGTGTCCACTTAGGCAAGTGCAGGGACCTGAGCTTGATCTCCAGCACCACATGCTGTGCCTGGGCACCCTGAGCCAGCTATGTAGATCTGGTGTGGTGGCACATGCCTGTAATCCCAGTGCTAGGATTGCAGCTAGGAGGATCACTGTGAGTCCAAGCTGCATAGTGAGACCCTGTAACAAATACATAAATTTAAAAAGATTTTAAAAAATCTAAATGGGGAAAAACTTAAAGCTTTTACTTTCAACTCAGGTACAAGACAAGGATGCCCTCCGTTACCACTCCTATTCAATATAGTTCTGGAAACATTATCTAAGCGATTAGACAAGAGAGAGAAATAAAATGAATAAGAATAGGTGAAGCAGAAGTTAAACTATCATTATTTGTAGATGACATGATATTATACCTGGAAGACCCAAAAAACTCCGAGAAACTCTCAGAATTAATGAACAAATTCAGTAGCATAGCAGGATACAAAGTCAATACCCAAAAATCAATAACATTTCTCTACACAGATAATAAACTCACTGAGGGAGAAATCAGAGAAACAATACCCTTCACAATAGCATTCAAAAAATGAAATATGTAGGAATTAATTCCACAAAGGAACTAAAAGATCTATACTATTAAAACTGCAATACTCTGAAAAAAGAGATTGAAGAGGATTTCAGAAAAATGGAAAGATATTCTTTGCTCCTGGAGAGCAAACAGTGTGAAAATAGCCATAATCCCAAAATTGTTATACAGATTTAATACAGTCACTATCAAAATATCATCTATGTACTTCCAGAGCTAGAGAAAATATTTGTAAAATTTATTTGGAGCAGAAAAGACCTTGCATATCAAAGGCAATCCTGGGGAACAAAGGCAAGGCAGGAGGCATTACAATTCCTGACCTGAAATTATATTACAAAGCTACTGTGCTAAAAGCAGAATGGTACTGACAATAAAACAGACCTCAGAATCAATGGAACAGATTAGAAGATGTAGATGCAACTACAAACACACTCAGCTATCTTATCTTTGACAAAGGGGCCAAACATGTTCACTGGAAGAAAGATAGCTTCTTTAACAAATGGTGCTGGGAAAACTGACTCTTCACATGCCAAAAACTAATACTAGACCTGGGTCTATCACCATGCACTAAACTAAAGGCAAAATGTATTAAAGATATAAATATTAAAACAGAAATACTAAATCTCCTGAAACAGAAAGTAGGTCAAAATCTTGAAGATGTAGGGATAGGCAGACAGTTCATGAACAAAAATCAAACTACATGGGAAATACTTCAAGGAATCAGCAACTGGCATCTTATCTTACTGAGAAATTTCTGCATGTTAAAATAAATCACCAATAAAGTGAAAAGACAACCCATAAATTGGGAAAAAATCAAAACCAATAATTAGACAAAGGTGTTCTATCTTTTTTTCTTTTCTTTTTTTTTTTTTTTTTTTTTTTTAGGGAAGGATCTACAGGGTGTTCAGGGTCTGACTATTAGATCAGACTTGTAGTGATTCTCCTGTTTACAGTCTCCCAAGTGCTGGGATTACAGGTGCATGCCACCACACTCAGTCTCATTCACCATCTCAGTGCACAGGGGCAGGGCTGGCACAGCAGGCCCAGGGATTGAACCCCTGGCCCTTGACCCTACTTGCAAGCACTTTAATCTGTTGAGCTATTTGGCTGGTTATAGGTCTTTTACCTAGAATATATAAAGAACCAAAAAATATTAAGGCCCCAAAACTTAAAGATTCAATCCAAAAAATGGGCATCTGAAGTGAATGCGCATTTCTCAAAGGAAGAAATACAGCAGGAACATTCTACAGTGCTGACCATTCAAGAAATGGAAGTTAAAACAACATTGAGATGTCATCTCACTTCAGAAAGAATGGCAATCATAAAAAAATCAACTAATAACAAATGCTGGAGAGGCTGTGGGGGAAAAAGGAACTGTTCACCACTGTTGGTGGGAATGTAGATTTTTACAACCACTATGAAAATCAGTATGGAGACTCCTCAAAAAACTAGGACTGGAAATCCCATTCAACTCAGCTATTTTCCTTCTGGATATTTTCCAAAAAGAATTGAAAGCAACATATCATAGTGATATATGTGCACCCATGTTTATAGTAACACAATTTGTCATAGTCAAGTCTTGGAAACAACCAAAATGCACACAACCGGAGGAATGGATGAAAAGGATTTGGTATTTTTATGCAATGGAGTATTACTCGCTATAAAGAAAGGCAAACTCAAAGCCTTTATGTGTAAGTGGATGCAACTAGAAGTTATACTCACAAATGAAATAAATCAGACCCACATGTGTAAATATCATATTGTCTCCCTAGTGTAGGAATGTGAAAGAAGAAATTAAAAGCTGAAAGGTATAATAGACACAGTAAAATGGAAAGAAACTGAATTTAAAGATTAAGCAATGAAGATGAGAGGAAAAAAAGATAGGAAAAAAGGAAGAGGAAAAAACATACAAGTATGCATACAGGATGGCTGAGATGATTGTACTAATAATTTCCATCAGTTTTTTGGAAGTAGTAGTTAAGGTATAGAATTTTCACCTCGACTAACTCTGTATGGTGATATCTGTGACCTAAGCAACTACATCGAGGACAGCAATGTGTAATACAAAAACCTTGCTTGAATACCTCTCATCTTGGTACTCTAAATGTGTACCATTTCTAATGTCTTATCAATTGTTATTATACTGTCTTTAAAATAGTTTTTTAAGGGCTGGTGAGATGGCTCAGTGGTCTAAAGCACCTACTTGGAACAAGCTTAGCAAAGCACAGGGACCGCGGTTCAATCCCCCAGCACCACAC
>NW_004524683.1:5287237-5302112 GCF_000260255.1 Octodon degus | reverse complement strand
TACGTTACCCTGTTTCTGTCTTTGTTTCTGTTATTATTATTATTATTATTATTATTTTGCTTTTCTTTTACTCTTCAAAATTAAATTAAATTAAAAAATACAACAGTAGTGAACTCCTGGCTTCTCCCCACTGTCCACTGGGATCCAGAATCAGAGTAAGAGGGGATATCTGGGATGAAGCAAAGGGCCTCCCCAAGGCTTGGCCAGCAATTTTCATCCAGCAGAGGTCCTGTGCAAGGCTGGCCTTCACGGAGCGCTGGACTGCGAGCTTGGCTGTGCTTGAGTGCTTCCTAATTTGAGGTCATCTGCCTCCATTAACAATCAAAAACATTAAGTTTTCAGGACTTACACCACTGATAAGAAGGTGAGTCAGCGCTTAGTGATGAGCCATGGAGCATTAGCACTGTAATTACGCACTAGTCAACAGCTGACTTGTCAGCAGCATGCTGGATGCAATCATTTTCAACTTTGCTGCATGGGAAGACTGAATGGGGAAGATGGTAAAGCCACCCTCCAAGCTTTTAATGAACATTTTGAGAATCTATTAAGGAGACACTCATTGATTAGCAGACATAGGACATTCCAACAGTGTACCAAACAATGCGCTCAGGATACATTTCTCTGGCTCTACAGACATTCAGAATCTGGCTGTTTAGGTCATAGGGTGGCAAGTTCTGAAGTTGATCTGGTTTCTACACCCTGGAAGAGGTTAGGGCAAAATGGCAGAATTTCTCTTCTCCAGCCAAGGGGATGTCACTGGGGCCACGGTTGAAGGTCCATGACTGTGTCTCACCTGTTGTCGAGCACTGCAAATCTCTCTTGGTCTTCACTGCAGTCCTGGCCTGAGCTGGCTCCCTTTGTGGGGCCTTCTGTTTGAGGTACTGGGCAGGACAGAGAGAAGGCCTGGCCCTAGCAGGGAGGAAGGAGTGGGCAAGTGCCTTGATGCTGGAACCACGTCTGCTTAACCTTGTGAAAAGCAACGTTCACTGAACAGCTTAGAGATAGTGGCCTGAAGGGCCATCGGATGCGGAGTTAACCCAGGAGTAGAAACTTCTTTCTTTACAATACCATGCTAAAAAGGAAGATGCAGAACTAATCAATTGAAAATAAGGAAATGAGGCAATCTAAGAAAAACTACTTCAGTGTTAGACTGCAAGAAGTGAACCTGAAGAGGAATTGATCTAAATTCCCTTACGAGTGCGCTGTGTGCAGATGCCAGGCATGTGAGAAAAATGTGGGGTTCAAGGGGTCCGATACCAGCTCTGCCCTCACTGCACGCATCCATAACAACACTTTGTGCCCATGGGGTTTTGAAAGAAATATATCTGAGGCAGGACAGGCACATACGAAGGGAAGTGGACAGATGTGGGGTGGCAAGGTGGCGGTGCCCTGCCCTGTCCCCAAGGGGTATCCCTGCCCAGCAAGGACCAGTTATTGCTGTGTAGGAATTAGGCCCGAAGTTCTATGATCCTTTTACAGAATTTGGCAAAAGGGGCTGGAAATCTTGATTTTTATATGAAATCTCTAATTTGTAGGTATTGGAAAGTATCTTTTCAATTTTAAAGCCAAAAATAGTCCACAGGGTTGGTAATATTTTTGTAGTAAATTCTGAAGTTCTAAAACCTTTAGGAGACATTTTCTTCTATCTCATTATGTGACTATAATACATTTTTTTGGATCTTACTTGCCCTTTCTTTAGAAGGATAAGGATCTCTCAGCAGCTTTCTTTCTGCTTTCATTCATTCTTTTTTTTTTTTTTTTTTTTTTTTTTTTTTGAGACAGGGTCTCACTGTGCAGTTCAGGCTGCATGGTGAACTTGCTTTGTAGCCCAGGTTGATCTCGAACTCGCAATAATCCTCCCGCCTCAGCCTCCTGAGTGCGGGGATTACAGTCCTACACCACCACACCTGGCCTTTCAGCAGCTTTCCCCTTGTGACATTCCAGGGTCTCTGACTCTACCACCCAGTCGGCCTTGCCAGAACAAGCTTCTGGGGGTTCCATATCTGCAGATGAGTTAATCTTTCACTTCTCCCTATTGCCAAAGTAGAAAACCAATGGTACTTACATTGAGCTGTGAAACCTTTGAAAAATTATTTTACATCTCTGATTGAGCACATGTGTTTCGAAATAATACAGAGTTAGAGGGTGTTTGTTGTGAGCATTCTCAGCAGGTGGCATACAAAGCATCTAGACTAGGGTCTGGCCTGCAGATGCTCGCAGTCCCTGATATTTCTTCCCTTCACCCAGGAAGCAGAGATGCAGCAGGAAAATAAAAACTTGACTACCAACTTAATAATAAAAATCTTCTTCCTGGGAAGTCAGAACTGGTATCTCTTAACTGCAGCCTTATCCTCTGGGTAGTGATGGTAACAGTTGCAAAGTTTGCAGAATTTGGAGACCAGCTTTCCAAAGACTATAGCGCTCTGTCTCTCCTCACTGGCATCTCACCAAGCCCCCTAAAATAGGCTCGCTATGGTGTCCTCGTTTGAGAGATAAGGAAACCACGGCTCAGCCAGGCCACCCCACTCTCACTTAATTCACTGAATACCCTTAAAAATCACTATGAGGTGGGCTTTTGACATAGGAAAACACTGAGGATCAGAAAGGAGCAGTCACACAGCTTGTTAATAATAGAGCGAGCATCTGTTTGTCCCGCCCGTCTTAGTTTAGTTGTTACTTCCTCTAACCTGTAGGCTCCTTCCCCTTACCTTGTTGAGGTCCCTGCCTCTAAATTCCCTCAGCCCATGTGTGTCCAGTGCCACCAGTTGAGTGCAGCAAGATCATCCCCAATTAATGCTGTCTTCCCCTCTGATTCATGCCCTGTGCAAATTTTCTGCTCAAGTGTGCTTGCAGCAGTGTAGCGTGCAAGAACAATTTGCTGAATAAACACACGAGAGTGGGAACCTCACTCCTGCTCACCATCATCCCCTCCAGCACAGCATCTTGAACACAGTAGGTGAGCCATAAAAATGTGTTGAACGAATAGCAAGATAACAGAAAGGAGCACAGGAGAAAAAGGTAGATAAAAGAGAGAAGAAAGGAATGAAAGAAGGACGGCCAGAGTCCAGCTCTTTCTATCCAGACATGTTCTCCAGGGAGATCTGATATGGATTGGAGACTTGTGTCATGCACTGTTGGGTGGGCTTGGCTTCTAGAGCCCCCACATTTTGCACTATATCATTGGTCATTTCACTGTGGTGGGATACTTTCCTCTTTCTAAGCCCAATGTCCAAATCAAGCCACAATATGAAGGTGGTCACCTCAGCAACCCCTGTCAGGCTGGTCAATGGGACTCTGCTCCATGTCACCCTGGAAGTCCTTCCACAAGACTTGAGGACAGCCCTTTCTCTGTCTGAGGAAGCAGAACCATAAGGTATGTATATGTTCAGAATGCTGACACCAGGCTGCGCTGCCATGTCAGAACAGGGAATCTATGGAGAGAGAGAAGCTCAAGAGAAGGAATGGGCAGCTCAGAGGGTTAGGAGAGGGGGCACAGAGGCAGTCAGGCCAGGATAGTGCAGCTAGAGGGACACACCAGCAAAGATGAGACAGACACAGAGGAGATGGGGCAAAGGGAGGCAAGGCAACATCTTGGAGAAGGTGAGTGAGACCTCATAAAGGCACAAGGAGAAGGACAGACAGTGAGGAGGAGATGGTGTAGAGCAGGGGCCAAGTGGGTGGAGTGGCCAGGCAGGGGACAACTACTGACACTAACTGAGACACCAAGGAGGCATCCAGAGACCAAGGCCAGGGAGGAGCAAGGGTGCTCATGGGGGAGAGGGAGGAGTGCAGTCCCATCAGCAGGACGTGGGCCTACTGTGCAGTGCCACACATCTGCATAGGCCGTGCGCTCATACTGGGGCCTCTTGAGATGCCATGGTGGTGCCTCAGGCTTTGTGGATGGGGGCAGCGAGGTAATAGGCAATTCATGTACATGTACTGGTCAGGAAATCTCAGATGATAATAGTCAGGCTACTGTGGGAGAACTCCAGAGACCAGAGTTTGAAACCTAGATCTGCTGCTGATGAGCAGCTACATAACCTTGCGTCTACTTCTTCACCTCTCTGAGCTTCATATCCCTGAGTGAATAGAGGCCATGACACTGTAGCACCATTGCCTCTGTCCTCCCAGAGCTTCTGGCTGTCAAGGCGCAGGCCGTGGCACCTGTGGACTGTACGGCCCACCTTATGGCCCTGGTCCTTCTGAGGTGGTTGGAAGGCTTCTCCAAGGCATCCACTCAAGTGTCACCTTGCAGGGCACCCCCTGGTCATCTGCAGAACTGCAGCTCTCTTCACCTCTGTCCTCACTGTCACTTCTCCATGTATCCCATGCGCATATGTTTATTTTTTTCTTCCACTGGAATATAAGCTTCAGAAAAACAGAACCTTTGTCATTCTATTCATTGCTGTATCCCCCAAACCTACAACACCAGTCATTAAATAAATATCCTTGAAAGGGAAAAAATAAAGAGGGAAGAGAGGAAGGACAAAAAGGACAAAGTGACCTTTATGCTATTGCATTCATAGGGTATCCCTGAGGATTACAAGGAAAAGTCAAGACTGCATCTGCTGAAGCAATGGAGATGACAACCTCCGGAGTGCTCAGCCTGGGCTGCAGTCCTGGGTGTGGGTCCTGGCATGCTGCCTACTACTGCAAGGGCCTCCTTCCCCCTGCTTCCCCACAGTCCTCTCTTGCTTCCACTCTGTGCAAACCAGCCTGGGCCCAGAAGGCCTTCCTCTGTTGCACACACCCTAAGGAGCTCGCCTGTCTTAGAAGAGGGCTTGGCGCTCCTCCTGTTTCATTCACTCATCTCACAGTCATTCATCTACTCAATAAGGGCTTATTGGTTAATGTTTGCTGCAGAGAATTTACACTGTGATGTTCTGCTGGCACCCAGATTCCCCCAGCATTAGCAGAGAATGCCGCTCCTCTTGCTGGAGAGGCCTAAGCTTTGCTTGGACCCTGCCAGCACCTTAACAGGAGGGGACTGGCACAAGAAGAACTGAATATAAAGAACCTTAAGGAACTCAGCCCAGCTTTGGACCAAAAGCAAGAAAGAAGGTCCTGGGGTGGGAATGGCTCCCTCAAACACACCCTGCAGGTCCCAGAAGGATTCTCCAGGTCTACATAAGAGAGGCTGAAAGGAGATACAACAATGAGAGTGGGTCTGTGAGCATCTGTGCTGAGAAAGGGTCAGAGGAAGAAAAAAAGGGTCAACAGAGAAGGGTCAGCTTCTGTTGCTGAGCCTCAGGCCCAGCTTTGCCCCATCAGGCAGTGGACGCCCAGCATCCCTGAGGAGCTACACCTGGACAGGACTCGCACTAGGAAACGTGGGCTTTCCTGCCTGCCATGGAATCCTTGTACCAGGCGTGCCTGGCTAAGGGTATGAGTAGGAAAAGGATGTGGCCCCAAAGAGCTGTAATGCATGGTGAGGAGGAAAGCAATCTGAGTTTGGGCATCCCAGCTGGTCGTCTGAGTCCTGGCTCCTTCCTTCTTCTCTCCCCTCCTTCTTGCTTTCTGCTTTCTCTGTCTTTTAACAAGCATTTCTGGGCAGTAGTTTAGGGCAACTCCAAAAGTGGCAGCTAGCCGTCAATAGCAGTGGCTCTATCACACCATGTTATCAGATTGCCTAGGATTTAAGGGGTGGAGGGCTTGATCATTTCTCTGTGGAGAAGACACGCCACCGGGTCTGGAAGTCCCTGCCTGTGTCCCCCTTTCCTCCATATGGCTGCAGGAGCTGCACTGTTAGAAATGGCTGCCACTGCTTAAGGTCTTCCTATGGCAGCATTGACACCTTGAGGGCAAGGTGGGCAACAGGCATAGGCTTGTGCCTGGGAGCCAGGAACTGGGCCAGGTCCTGGAGGCTCAGGGTGTGCCCCCTAAATGCACGACTCTTTTGTGTAACGAATGGATAGGTCAGGGCCTACCCAAGTAGGACCCTTGGAGATTTGCGCGGCTTCCACTGGATTTAAGGGTCAGGAACACGGTGTGAGCTGCCCTAGAAGACCTCACTTTAGTCCATGAATTCCTTTGGTTCCCAGAGCCTACTTTCATTTGAGGAGAGGAGGGCAGAGTCTCAGCCTCATCCAGGAACAGATGCAGAAGTGACAGTGTTGAAAAAGGAGATTCCCCAAGTTTTCACACTAAAATGGGGAAAGACTGGAATTCATTAGTCATCAGAGAAAGGAGGATAAATAGACCTCAAGGAGTTCATGCCCCTCTTTTCCCAAGTGAGAAAATTCATTGACAGAGAGGGGTTGCTTCTCACGGTGGGTGACTGACAATTAGTGGTGCATCACATATAAGAAATTATCTTATAAGCAAAGACAGTAAATAGCAAAGTATCATTTGAACATAACTATTGTAATCTGTCCTGGTCAGGTAGGAGCATGAGCGAAGAGGTGAAAGCCTGACTCAAAATGTGCAACTGAACTCATGCCACAAATTTGAGCCGCAAATATTATCCTCAGTTTTCTAATAGCCATATTAAAAAAATAAAAAGAAACAAATGAAATGAATTTTAATAACACATTTCATTTCACCCAATGTATTTAAAATATACCTCAATATGTGACCAATATTAAACACTTTATTGTTGAGATATTTATATCGATTTTAGTACTGAGCCTAGAATTCAGTGTATAGTTTATGTTTCCACAGGATTGACCACTTTTGAAGGCTCACATGTGGTTAGTGGCTATGGATTGAACAGTGCAGGATTGAAGCAATCAGGAAAGCTTTCAGAAAAAAGTCCTTTAAAAAACAGGGAGCATTCAGTAAGGCAGGGAAGAGGCAGGAGGTACAGGAGGCAGAAGCATCATTCTGAGTGTTGAGCTGAGGGCCCGCCTGGAGTTGGGGTCATGGGGTGAGAAGCTAGGGGCAAAGACCACCGGGTTGCTCCTCCCTTGCTGTGTGCAGCTTCTCTCTACAGCTGCGATCACCTGCAGGACCACAGGGCACTCCGTAGTGTAAAAAGCATCCTCACACTTGCTGAGTATTCAGATCTTCAGCACAACCCAGTGAAATAGGCCACAGCAGATGACAGGTACCCGAGGTTCTGCAGATTCGGCAGCACTGGAACTCAGCCTCGCTCGCCTACTGCTCTCAGGACTCCAGCACTGCCTAGAGGTCACAGACCAGAGGCATCTCTTCCCTGAGCCCTGAGCAGTGTGGGTCTCCAGCCCTGGGCCCTCACTTGGCTATGAGTGACCTGCCCTCTCCCATCTTCCACTTGACCCTCTCATCTCTACCTTGTCCTGCTTGGGTCTTCCCTTTCTTAGGAAGCTTAACTTTGACTCTTGTGTCATCACACAATAGCCTCCACACCAATGCCTCCCTTCTGTGAACCTTTATTGAGGAAGAATCTGCAGTTTCATTATAAAGCCAGTTTCTAAAGGTTTTCTTAATCAGGTTGTTGTAGCCCTCCCATGAAAAGTCTGATGGGGAGGAAGGAGAAAGGAAGTGGAGCTATGGAGGGAAGGGGATGAGCACCCATTACCAAGCCCCTGCTGCTGCAGACAGCACAGGGGCTACCTGTGGCAAAGCAGGGGGCTTTCAGAAAGAGCGCAACAAAGCCTGGTCTGGAGTTAAGTTAATCACGAGCTCTAAGCGGTTCTGACAGATTCCAGAGCCAGCGCTGGGGGCGGCCCACAGGGGAGCTTTGGAAGCCTGCCACTCCAGCCTCCCACTGGGACTGCAGGTAACACGGAGGGAATTGCAAGGCTCTGCATGGCTGTCTGTCAAGTCTCCCACACTGAGAGCAGTGCAGGAGGTGGAGAGAAGTCTGGAGAGGGAGTGTGGGTTGGCCTCCTCCCATAGAACCATAAGGGGGGAAAACATTGTTTTGCAAACACAACTATAACCTCCCGGCAGGCAGAACTGGATTGAAATGCTGGCATTGCTCTTAGGAGGACTGTGGGGTTGAGCAAGGGAGGGTTTCAGCCCATCGGCTTGTCTGCTTCACTGATCAGTGGTCTCATGGCATGCTCTGGGATGCTAAAGGCCCTGTGTTTGTCATACTGTTCTGCATGTAGGCATAAGGTGCAGGCTGGTGGCCACCACTTGGGACTTTCTGCCTCCCTCCTGCCTCTTGCTAGCTCTCTCCTCACACACAGGAAATGGGTTTGGAGGGAACTGCAGCCCTCTTGCCCCAAAGCCCTCTGTAGGCCCAGTAAAAGCTAATGCTTATTGAGCATTTACTGAGTGTCAGGCACTATTGTAGGCTCTTACCTAGATTACCTTGTTTAATCCTCTCAATAGCCCTAGGACCCTCCATCATATCTCCTCAGACACTGTGCTGATGAAAGGGGGATCCTGGACCAGCTCAAGGCCACCAGCTTAGAGGTTGCTCTGAAGGCAGGCCATGCACAGGTACTGACTCATGCATTTCTTTCTTTTTTTCTCTTCTTCTTCTTCTTCTTCTTCTTCTTCTTCTTCTTCTTCTTCTTCTTCTTCTTCTTCTTCTTCTTCTTCTTCTTCTTCTTCTTTCTTCTTCTTCTTCTTCTTCTTCTTTCTTCTTCTTCTTCTCCTTCTCCTTCTTCTTCTTCTTCTCCTTCTCCTTCTTCTTCTTTCTTCTTCCTCTTTTGTGTGTGTGTGTGTGTGTGTGTGTGTGTGTGTGTGTGTGTGTGTGTATGTGTGGAACCGGGATTGAATTCAGACCTGTGCGCTTGCCAGAGAAGCACATATTCTACTGAGCCATCTCCCCAGCCCTGACTCATGCATTTCTTTGCAGGCTTAAAGCTTTTTGTTCCTCTCCTAAGGCACCAATTTTAAATTTAATCTGTTGTCCAGTTTTGTTTAATCTCCTTAGCAGGCTGCCTGCCCTAGGGCAGGGCTAGGTGTAGGTTAAATACCCAAGGAGGACCTGCTGCGAAGACAGCAGATCTGAAAGCTGACAGGGAATGATATTTAGTCCAGTCTCGACATCAGCTCAGCAGAGGAAACCGGGCTAAACCAGAGTCAACTGTTCATCCTGCTGTTCTACTTGGTGGTTGAAAGACACACTGAGCATCTCTACCAGTGCTCCTGACTCCTGGTCAGCCCAACCCCCTACTGCAGAGCCCATCTGACCACTTGGGCTCATATGGGAAGGTTCATGAGGGCATGTGCACACATAGATCACGTACAGCTCTTGTGCTTCAGGGCTGTAGCTTCCAAAACCCATTTCTGTCTTTCACCAGAAGGTGGCACTTTGATAAGCAGGTCTTTGTACTAAAGCACCTCAACTTCCTCGAGAGGTCTCTGGCATTATTTGCCTACAACAACCTGGGTCAACTCCTTTTTCTGTTACTTCACAGGTAAGCTGTGGATTCCACAAGACACACAGAAATCCCCATGCAAGACTGCAGGGGGATTCAATGGGCTCCAAGTCCCATTAGAGACTTTAAGCTTTTTGCCCTCATAGACAATAAGAGACAATTTGCTAAACTGGGCCTCCTGCAGGGTACCTAACAGGCCTCCTGCTACTCCTGTACTAAGAAATACGCTAGCACAGTATATCCAAATACTTGGACTGAGGAGGTGGAAGTGTGCCTAGAAGGCGCTACACTTAGTTCTCGGGAGACCAGGCATGGCCAGGTGTGAAATATGAGACCTGGGAAAATTACAAAAATTCTAGTAATTTGCTCTGCCCAGGGTTGCCATGATTTGGCTCTGTCTTCCTGGTTGAACTCACTTCTTAACTTCAGGAGTCATGACCAACCAACCCCAGTCCTTGAGCATGCAAGCCGTTCCTCCACTCTGCGTTTGTACCTTCTGTGTCTTTAGATCTTCTACCTCTGCTCAATTAAAAACAGAAAGGCAGGTCTGCGGTTAGGTCTAGCAGCTAAACTCGCGAGGTCTCCTGGCCTCGAGGAGCTCTTCCTTTCTCCTACACTTGCAGGTGTTCTCCTGGCCTTGGCTCACAGCCAGAGCAGATGGGGCTGCTTTTTCCTTCCCCAGCGCCATTCTCAGATGTCCTTGGTCCATTTCACCAACATCCACGAGCTTCTACTCTGTGCCAAGCACTAGGACTCCTGATGCGGATAAGATGTCACTAGAAAGGTCCCTTGAAATTTCCCTGACACTTCTCTCCAAAGGAACTACACGCCCTGGGCCCCATCCTCTACTCAGGGGGAGTTCTTTGGATTTCCCCAAGAGGACAGCATCTGGAGAGCACTCATCTCACCGCTTTACAGCCATCAGTGAACCCGCCTCTCTACTGCTTAAAGATTGTGGGATAGAAGATTCAGCAGCTGGAAGTTCTATTATCCTCAGACCCTGTGGCTGCGTCACCTGGAGAGCACAGGGCTTGATGATGAGGCCTCACCAAGGTCTGCATGTTTGATTCCCTGACCTGGAGAAAAACCTCCTGCTGGAAGGTGCCTGCTTCAGTTCTCACATTCCCTGGGACTCAGGGAAGACTGAGGTCCCTCCAGTTCCTGGTTCCCCAGCTGGTGAGAGATGCCTGCCGTGTTGTGCTAATCAGCTTCTAAACAAATGGCACAGTGACAAGCAGGGTGGGGGGAGAGCTGGGGCCGCACATGCTGGTGTTTTCAATTTAGAGGCCATGCATTATTTACACTGCCATCATTCCCCTCAATTTGACTTCACGCTTTAGCCCTAATTTAGTATAATCAAAGCCAATGAATATTTAATCAGGATTGCTTCCAGAAATTGAGTAATGCCATTAACATAATGGCCTCAGGACTTCAAAGCTGCTTTCCTTCAAATGCATCTGACTTATACCTTTCCCTGCCCCCTTCCTTGTAATCAGTTATATTTTCCAATGAAAAGGAGTTTGGGACCCAGTAGACAGACCCATGACAACTTTATCTGGGTGTCAGGAAGGTGGCTGGCACAGGGGAGGTTGGGCTGATCTGGGAGTCGAGTGCTGGTTCTAATGAGAGAGACTCAAGGGAAGACAGCTAAGTTCTGCAGATGGACCCCATGTTAAGGGGCCTCCACTTACAAAAACATGACCAACATTTAAGCACACCCTCAAGGGACTGCAAGGACAGATCTGCAAAGTTCAGTGTTTCAACATTTCCAGGACTAAAAAGTAGCAGCCTAGACCACCAGCAGCAGTCTGTGCAGGACAATGGGGAGACAGGAAATAAAAGAGAGATTTCATCTTCTTTTTCATCTTCTCCTCCCTCCGGTGCCCAGCCAGGCTCTGAAGGGGTGTGCACACACCTGAACTCAACTCTGAGCATCCTCAGAACAGCACTGAATTTCTAAAGCACTATTGCATTTGTCATTTTCTTTGAGCCCAAGACAATTCACAGTCTCCTTCCACAAGATGGCGATTTTCCCAAGGTCACCAAGCAAGGTGAATAGGATGTGAAATAATTTTTGATGTTCCATGTTAAAACTTGGAGCATTTATTTCCACCTTGTTGCTGAAATGGGAAAAGAAGCCCAAGGTCAAAGCAGGACAGCAGAAGGACAGAGCTTAGAAGATAGTCGTAGGGGCTTTAGATTCCCAGTGCAGGGGCTTTTCCTTGACAAAAGGACCTGTGGTCACTGGAGCAGGAGGAAACATCACAGTGCCATGTATCCAAGTGCTTGGACTGAGGTGATGCAAGTGTGTCTAGGAGGGGCTGCCGCAGATCAGGAATGGCCAGATGTGAAACATGAGACTTGGGAAGCTTATAACAGTTACCGTAATGCGCCCTGCACAGGTAGCCTAGTCTGTAGTGTACATGGGAGCAGGCTGCGCTCCGAGGGTGCAGAACCCAGCCCAGTCCTTGCAAAACCATAGCTGGCTCCTCTGATGCTGTGCTGGTTGACACTTCCCTCCTGGGAAGCCTTTGCTGATGCTCCCTGCAGGGCCCACTGTCCCTCCCACAGCCTCTGCACCCCATGACTCCCTGTTCACTGACCTTCCTCTGCACTCAGCTCTGGCTTTCCACCTAGACCCTAAACTTTAAACCCCTGAGAATAGGTCAGGGAGGGCTGACATTTCTTGACAGACCTAGGGGATTGAATCATATTTTATAGGCGTCATCATCTCTGTCCCTGCTAGTAGAGGCCCCAAGTGCTCTTTATCAAGCAAGACAAGAGACCCTCTAGCCTTGGACCCACTAACCTGAAGGGCCAGAGAACTCATCAGGCCTGAGTTCACCTTGAAACATCTGAAGTGGCTTCTCCTTAGGAAAAGAGTGAAAGAAAGAAAACGCCGTGTGCTGCCACCTGGTGGTAGCTTCCAGCATGGTGCTCTCACCATCTGTTTTTGCTCCCTTGAAGTGTTAGGGGAAAGATATGTTCTAGAGCCCCTGCCATGGGCCAGAGATTTATACTCTGTCTCACTTAACTAAGCAAACAGTTCTTGGAATGTAGGCCTTACCATTCCCATTTTATTGATAGAGAAAGTAAGGTTCAAAGAAGTGTGATAATACATCTGTGAGACATGGCACAAGCGAGATTTGATTCACCATCTAAGGACTCTTGGCTCAGCAATTTTTCTGCTGCTCCCAAGCTGATAGAAATGAACAGGTCTGTGATTGATGGATTTCAGTATTGGCCAGACATATGGGGGGTCCACTCAGGGGTTTGTAGCAGCTTCCTTGTAAGCCTGAAATAACACTCATATAATAATCAACTTATTAGAGTGGCTCTGGCACTTAAGGCACTTCCAGAATGAAGAAACAGAATAGTGATGGGGTCTGCTCTGTATCTGAAGTCATTTTAAAAGGGATGGACAAATGCTCTGAAACCTGAGTTGATGCGCGGTGTAAAACCCTTCCCTTGTTGGAAAGGATGGTTAACTATTAGAGAAACAAAGCATATACTCAGTTCACTAAACCTCAGCTGCAGTCAGGGCCCAATGCTGGCCACACCTGGTTCCCTCAGCCAACTCTCACCCGAACCAAGAGGCTACCTATCAAATGACCTTTCACAGACTTACTCTCCAGATTGGACCATGGCTGGCCTGAGTGTGGACCAGCACTGGGCTATCCCTCTCTGTAACTCAGGCCCCTGTGACCCTGAAGCTCAGGAGATCTGTTTCCATACTTTCAGTTAGGCCCAATTTGGGGGTGACTTCAGCTGGGCCGTGAACATTGTGAATGGCCCAGGGCCCCTGCACAAAGAGAACAATGGGTGCAGAGGACAAGGGAGGATCAGAAGTATCAAGGAGAACAGAGCCAACAGGACTAAACTACAGCTCACCAGAGCAAGAGGCTGATGGGGAGGGGTTGCTGGTGTGCAGCACAGGAAAACCCAGTGTCTCAGAGCCTTCAGAGACCATCTTAGCCAATCCCATCCTTCTGAACCAAGAGAAAGAGAAACTGCTCATAGCCACCAGGGATCTTGATGCAGGGGCAAGATCAGAGCCAGGCACTTATTCTGTCCACCCTGAGCTCCCACTGCTTGTGTCTGAGGAGCCCAATCTTTGTGCCATTTGTGTCCTTTAGCTCTATTCTTCTCACAGTCGCCCCAAATATGTGTGAGTCACAGGTTCTTCTCTCCATTTCTTGGATGTGGAAATGCAAGTTTAGTCAGGAAATAAGCTTTGCCCAAGAACAGGTCCTGGAAATGAGCAATATCTTCTGGTCTCAGGTCCTCCTGCTGTATCGAGCATCATGGTGGGTCCCCTACATGTGTCCTGCCATCTCATCCTTACAAGACCTCCCTAAAACCATCCTAGCTGGGCTCAGCAGTCTGAGTGCCTGCCTGGCAAGCACAATGACTCAGGTTTGATCTCTGGTGCCACATGCCATGCCAGCCCTTAAACCAGGCGTGGTGACACAGGCCTGTAATCTCAGTGTGGAGGAGACTGAAACAGGAGGTTTGGACTATGAGTCCAAGCTATGTTAGAGACCCTGTACCAAATAAAAAATAAATAAATGAATGAATAAAACCATACTAGCATCTTTATTCTCTACATGAGTACACTGAAATCCAGAGAAGTAAGATAACTGGTTAATATAATAGATGGAACAAGTAAGGAGTGTAGAACTTGAGCCATGCTCCAGCTGATGCTGAACTCCTAATTGCTCGTAGGAGCTGGAATCTTCTAAAGAAACCCATTCATCTAGCTCCCATCAAAGTGGTGAGTTTGTGGTTCTACTCCTGGCCATACTTTCTGGAGCCATTTGTCCACATTTATAGACTCTGGTCTGTCAAGCCTGACTCCAGAAGGACATGCACTATGCCCTCACATATCCAGAGTCGGATCAACTGTCCCTGCAGCTTCCTTTCTGTCCTGTGTTAGAGGGAGTTCTGTATAGGACCTAGGATTTTGAGTAAGGCAGAAGTAGCCGAATATCTTTACGAGGTATGATCAAAAATACAGTGAATGTAACTGAGCGCGTCATCTATAGGAAAAGCAGGTTCATAAAAACAACACAGTGTGTCTTTACCCACCTTATTCACCAGATCTGGTACCATGTGACTTCTGAGTCTTCCCTAAAGTCAAAATGACCTTGAAGACCAAATGTGAGTCAATTCTGGACCTCAAGGCAATCACAGCGATGTCACTAAAGACATTCACAGGAGAGTATTTCCAGAACTGACAGAGAAAGTGGCAACAGTGATGAGGGCTATTAACGACACTGGATCTTTTATTGTAAAAAAAAAAAAAAAATTAAACTATCAACCATTCACTGCACTTTTGGATCATTCCTTACCTCATACATCTCCTGTGTCTTTCTCTGTTCCCAAAGCTGATTACTGTCACAGCCTTGTCCCTCAGCCCACCTCAATTCCCTGCAGCCCGGCTTCCAGCAGCTGAAGCCTCCCCTGGCCGTTGGAACCACTCCACATGCATGGCTGGCCAGAGGTGCCAAGGAATTTATATCTCTTTCCCCTGCTCAACAACCCTCAAACAATGACCAATGGCCATTAGTGGATAAATTAATCTGGCTCCCTTGCCCCTGCTTGGGATAGTTCCGAGA